>NW_025352443.1:0-3086 GCF_016433145.1 Gracilinanus agilis
ATATGTGTGTGTGTGTGTGTGTGTGTGTGTATGCATACCTATATAAATTCTGTTTTCTTCCATTAAGAAAATGATAGATGTATAAAAATATTAAATAATACCACTTAATTTACCCTTTGTATTATTGTGGAAAATATAGTTGTTCTCCCTAAAGATGTATATATTTTATTATGTGGTGTAACATTGTTATTTTAAATACATATATAAATGGTTCATAAAAATTTTATTAGATAGAACAAATCCTTCATACGATACAGTAAGGTACCATTTTTTTAAATACACGCTTGGGATGATAGCTATGGGATTCAAAGTAGAAAATTCAGTAAATATAATAAAAAGAATTTGAAGATTTGAACTATTGTTTGGGTTATGATGTTGATTAATGTATTTGATAGTTATCAAATGTCAATATATAGATTATATAGATTGAAACTTTAACTATATGCTCAACCAATTTTATCACTGATGGATCAAATGAATTTAAGAAGTCAAAATTGTTACATTAGTTTATAAAGACATTTTTAAACATCTGATTATGATGCAGTATGAGCTAGAGAAAGATTCTTTATGATAATTAAAATCTGATCAAGGTTAGAACAAAGTGAAGAACAGACTGGAACTTTTTAACCTTCAAAAGCTCTTATCTATTCATTTCTGCTAAATAAATTGGAATTTCTTAGAATGATATTTAATAAGGGATTAAGTGCTGTTGAAGCAGTACAAGTGTGTCAAATGCATTCAGTATTATGTATTGTGGCTTGAAATATATTTGTGTTCTCTTTCAAAATTCTCTTTAAATATACAAGTACCTGAGTAATCACCATAGCAACCAAAGAATAGATTAAGGGAGAGTCATTCAGAATATATAACAATTTTCAACTGAGAATTGTGGTGAAAATTTATCACACCAACGCAGAAACTCCAAGCTAAATGACTGGTTTATTGAGAGGGGCCAACCACATAACAAAGATGAACCCTAGTCAAGATCAATACCAGAGACCTGAGCCTTAGAAGATCGCCTTTTTTATAGAGAGAAATCTTACGACATGGTGACAGTGGTACAGAAAAAAAAAGTTCAACTCTTTCACATAGGTGGTTCTTAATTAGTGACACAAGTGCTGATTAAACTAGTGAATGCAAAAGCTCACTTTGGGTGCTAACTTAATTCTATTATTGTTGACTTTTCAAAGGTCTTTGCAATCTTGGTGTATTTTACTGACAGTATTAGGAGTTTTTTTTTTTTAAACAGATATGTAAAAACAAGAGTGGCCCTCTACCACCTGTGTGACCATCTTGAACTTGTACCCAAAGCAGGCCTCCATCTCTTTACCCAAGTCAGGACTCCCTCTCCTTCCTATCTTGAGCTTACACCCAACAGGCTCGGTGATAAATTTTGGTTATAGGCTTAAGGTCAAAAGATGTTAACAAGATTTGATACTACCCTAAACTGTAACTTTCTTAGCTAATCCCTATAATTTTATAAAGCAAACTTTATCACTTTGATTATTAACTCAAAATGAATGATTATGTTATTAAAATAATCATAAAGGTTAATACTATTACAATCATAAAAGAGGGTAGAAGGTTTAATACTCAGAATGAGAAGTGCTTTGGAAATACTTACTATATATGCTAATACCACTAGAAATTTGGAACTGTTATTATTAAAAATGATGAGGGCCGAGATCAAAAGGGAGAATAGTATTTTAATAAAAGCCATGCTGATAGAGATAAAAATCATTAGACCACATGCCTGTAAGTATTCAAACCACCGCCTCAGTCATTTTACCTTTCCTATTGCCCACTCAGGTAGCTAAAGAGGAAGTTCCAAGTCACATCCCTCTATTTAAAACAGTCCCTCACCTTGAATACATAATCCAAAACAGGAAACCCAGGAAACCCGTTGGACCACGGGAAATGTAGTTTTAAGGACCCCCACAGGTCCACAGAAGTTTGTCAAACACTATATTGAGGTTCAATCCTTCCAAATAGAATCCCAGGTGATTTTAACTAACACAGAACATAACATGTTCTTTTAAAAACAGACTTCATCTAATGCTGTATTTCTTACTTAAATACATTTCCTTTTTTCAGTTTATTATAAGTTTTAAGTTAAATGGGTACTGACAATCAAATTCACAAGAAAACCATATGGACATAATTTTTTAACATAGCCAATGCGGGAATTTGTCTTACTTGTCTATATAAAATTAATACAAGAATCTCTGTGTTTATTTTTAATTTGAGTATGTGAGGGTAAGAAAATAAAAGCAAAGAAGACTTCCAGGGCAGAGTCAACATGGAGGAGTAAATGATAGGAGTTCCATGTGTTATGAGGAGGATTACTTAGTTATTATTTAGGAGACCTGGCAGGAAGGGGAGAATTCCAAATGGAATGGGGAAGCAGGAAATATGGCCTCTCTCTCTCTCTCTCTCTCTCTCTCTCTCTCTCTGAGACAGACTCCATGGTGTTTAGGACAAGTTGTAACTGACCTGGGAGACCTCAGAGGAAGTGGAGTTTGTACCCTGATTCCCTGGGATCCTAAAGGAAGACTGTCATCTACTTGTGGGAGATTTTGGTAGAGACTATTAATCCCAACCTGAGTTGCAGCTTAACTTGGGCTGGGTTAGGTCCCAGAATGTACCCACCTGAGAGAGTACAGCTAGAAGAGCTGCAACATTGCTGGAGTGTGTCAGGACTCTGCTGTGAGGATACCCACGTCAGTCCTGCTTTTCTCTGATCCCTGTCTTGCTTAGGTCTCAGTTGAGTGTAGATAAGTCCTTCCCCTAAACCTGTGGTTTGCCCTTAGTCTGGAAGTGTTGAAACCCCTATTCCCATCCATTATCATAGTTCCCTTAATTAAATTTGTTATAAACTCTTGTCATTTGCTTCCTAGTTTCCACAGGCCCTTGTCTAGATGGTGCAGTTAGGCCTAACTATCACTTCTGTCACCAGACATTTTCCCTGACAGTTAAACCCAGTCTCCCTAACTTGTTAAGTCCCCATCTTCTGTCATTCCTGTCTCCTACACACCCTTCTGAACACACATATAATAGTTAAGTTAACTCCCCTGGTTTTCCCCATA
>NW_025352444.1:0-3403 GCF_016433145.1 Gracilinanus agilis
ATATATATATATATATATATATATATATATATATATATATTGGGGGATAGCTATTTGTTAAACATTTACCAACTCGTACTTACATGTGTCCTACTCTCCTACTGGCTTGTCACATAACCCCAAGTCACCCAAAGACTCCTTAGGGAAACAGCCCTCTCTTTTCTTTAGAGACTACTGATCTACATCATTGGATATATATGGACACCTATGGTACACCAATAGACTATACATTATAAATAAATAATAAAAGTAATAATCATAAAGTTGTTTAGTGAACATGTAATTAGAGCAAGGGGAGTTAAATGGTCTTATGGGATATTTCACCAAGGCTTGGGTAGAGTCTGGAGAATGATTCCTATGACACCATAGTACACACTTTTCTGTAGACAGAATTCTCACATCTCCCAGATATAACTCCTTTCTCTCATAAACTATGCAGTATAAATATGGAAAACTTATTTCTCATTACTGATCCTCTTTTTCTCATACTTCAGATAAACCATGATTTTTCTGTCAGCATTTACAAAAAAATTTTTTTTTTCTTAGAGTTAGGATTTGTCTTTCAATAGTTTCACTCAAGTTGTTGTCTCTATATTGGGATTTGGGAGATCTCTTACTCCCTTGATAAAGTTTGAGAAGCAGTCTAGTCTCCTCAGCAACAAGTTATTTACAAACCATCAGTGGGGCTTGTACCCAGCCAATTCCATTCACTTTATGTCCATTCTTATTAGCTTCAGCTTTAGACCTTGCCCCCCCAATCCTGCTGATGTCCTCTGTTTAGAACCCATGGCCCCCTCCCATACACTGACCATATTCAGTGAGTTTGTACTGAGAAGGAGAAGTTCACAATTAGAGTGTGCTTCAGGGTTACCAAAAGGATATTGAGCCAAGTAGTTAGAAGCTCTTCCCTGTGTGAAATGACTTTAGTATTATTTTTTATGATCTTTGCATTTCTTTATCTGTGTACCAGTTGCATTGACTCCAGTAAATTGCAAAGTTCTTGAGAACAAGAACTATTACGCTTTCTCTTTATGACTACCACTGTGCCTGGCCCATAATACTGTAATAGATTTAGAGCTGGAAAGACCTCAGAGTTCATTTAGTCCAAAACCCCCTCATTTTTACAGATGAGGAAACTGAGCAGTTGAGAAGGGGAATAAACATTTATTAAGTGCCTACTATGGGCCAGGTCCACCTGATTCAAGATATTAAGTAGCTTTCCCAAGATTACACAGGTAGGAAACTGCAGAAACATCATTCACATCTGCCTCTCTCAACCCTAATATGGTACTCTTTGCTTACGCCACATTCACTTCCCTTAACAAATGTTTATAGAAATTAAAACATTTTATATACATCATCTAGCAGTAATCCTGTGGGGTAGATGAAATAAATATTATAATCCTCATTTTACAGATGAGTCAAAGCATTTAAATAATTTATAGAAGGTTATGTGGCTAATAAGTTACAGAAGCAGAATTCCAGCCCAGGTCTTCTGAATTCCACTGTGGGCCTCTTTTCACTCCATCAAACTGCCTCTCAGTATCTGTTGAGTGCTAATGCTGAGAAAGGCAGCCTCCTTGAGGTCAGAGTTCAAATCCCTCCTCTGCAACATACTGGCTTCATATTGGCTAAATGACAATGGGCCAGTCATTTAGTCTGCTTTTCATTCATCAAGCCATTATCTAAGACAATTGTTGCCCAACAGCTGTCAATCTGTAGTAGTAGAAGCAATTTATTATAATCTAGAAAAGAGAATGATACTATTTTGACACCTTCCTGAATGCATAAAAATTTGGTGAAATAAAATATGGCAGAGTCAGAGGTGGAGAGGGACATAAAAGAGAAACTACCAATGTTAAAAGTCCAGCTGTTACAGGACTCGTCACCAAGTATTTGTGAGCAGAAAAATGAATGCAGATGAATACAAAATAGGAAACAGGATAATTCAGGGTAAGGATGAGTGATGAGGGAAGCATAAAACATTGGCCATGAAGCAAATATCATAGGGAAACTTTGCGAAAGAGTAAGGCCGATCCTCGTAAGTAAAGCAAGAGCAAAGATGGAGAAAAACTGAAGAGATCGAAATAAATAGGATATTTTCAAATGGAAAGGGGAGGAAAGGTCAGTGAAGTAGGTAGTGGGGTTGCTAAGAGATAGAAAAGATAATTTACTGACAGAAGAGGTATAGAGTTTGTTTTTCAAACATTGATTTGCTTATTTGTTTATAAAAGGAAGGTGGGAGCAGATGTCAGGAGAGGACATAAATTTCCCAAGAGTGGCAAGAGTCCTGGCCCCCAATGCACAGTCAGGAACAAACATAATGAAACCTTCCCACAATCTAGACCTGTTTTATGACAATTCTGAAGACAGAGCAAAAGAGACCTCACAAAGACAGGAACAATGTATTATTAATTAGCAGATAGAAATTAAGCAATTACTTTAAAATTCATTTAAAACTATTATCTCATGATTTTGTGATGGATGTTAAGATTATTTCTTCTGGCTGGAGATGAATGAATTCAAACAAAGGTCTGTTTTAACAGATTTGTGTTTGTGCCAATAACTCATCCTGTGAAAGAAGCTTGGTTAAAGTCAGACAGAAGAATTCTTGAGAAATAACTCACAATTCAGGTGCTTCTGATAAGCTGTTCTGAAGAAACTGAAGTTATACTGTTTTCATCATCAATAACTATATTTTCAGAATACTTCATTCCAGTGAAACAGCAAATTGAAATATTCCAGACACATCAGATTATATTGTTATTATCACCGATAACAATTCACTTTTAAATAACATTACAGTATTTCATACGAAATATGAAACAAGATAATTCAGAATAAGGATGAGTGATGAGAGAGGATGAAGATAGTAATCTATAAGTACTATTCTCTTCATTTCATAGATAAATAAATTTATATCTTGTGAGATTCAAGGTCCTCTGATTGCCAAACTAGTGCTCATTATACTAGTCAATGCTTGCTGCAACTCAGAACTGTACCTAAGATGGAATGAATGGAGTTTTGCACTAGGGATCCAACTTCCATTGTGGCAACAATTCCTACATCATCTCTCCAAGGCCTCCATTGGCCCACACTGTACATCTGTTACCCTCAACATCTTACCACTGTGATGTTTCTCTTCTACCCTTGACTGACTAGGGTTACTTCCCAAACACTTTTGGACTAGGGTTGGGCCACTCTTTTTCCCAGACCACCTCCTGCCCCTAATTTCTTTATATTCAAGAAAAAAATTCTAGTTGTGGTGTTATTAAAACTGTTCTGGAGGAAGGGGACTTGGACCAATAATGACATCTGTTTACTTCTGGTCCCCATTGCTCGCCCCCCCATCAAAAAATTCTCTCTCTCTCTCTCTCTCTCTCTCTCTCTATATATATATATA
>NW_025352445.1:0-7500 GCF_016433145.1 Gracilinanus agilis
GGGCTGGGGAGGAGGAGGGGGCTGGGGAGGAGGCTGACTGTTCGGTGCCAAACCTCCGCTTTGATCTCACTGTGTTGGCGGAGACCCAACATACTGGCCAACCAGGCTTTGCGAAAATAAGAAATGCCAGACCCGTCCTGTCCAACGGCGGGGGTGGTGATGGGGGTGACGGGGAGGAAGAGGGAGGGACGTAACAAATCATTAGCCAACTTCAGAGACTGAGAAATGCCTTTGGTAGACCCAAATCCCACCCAGCACAGACGTGGGGGGAGGCGTCGGGCTGAGGTGGAAAGAGGAACAGATTGTCAGAGGAGACACTCAACCTCTTGGCTCCAACCTGACTGGCTGTGGGACCTCTCCAGGCCTCAGTTTCCTCCTTTGTCCATTTGGGGGATGTTCCGCTCTAAGTTCCTGATTCTCAGTTAGGTTACTGTGACAGAGCAGGGTCTGTCTCTGGTGAATCAAAAGCCAAGTGGTGGGCTACTTACTCCGTGCGGGCCCCTCCTAACACCCAGTTATATGGCGGTAGCTTTCCAACATCAAGAGAATGGCCACTGCT
The DNA here is from genome assembly GCF_016433145.1 of Gracilinanus agilis. Taxonomy (NCBI): domain Eukaryota; kingdom Metazoa; phylum Chordata; class Mammalia; order Didelphimorphia; family Didelphidae; genus Gracilinanus; species Gracilinanus agilis. The sequence goes on from NW_025352445.1 coordinate 560, forward strand.
AGCGCCCCATGTCTCTTCTCACTTTCTCCTCTACCCTCTGACCCTTTTTCCTCCTAAGAAAGAAGGAAACTCTCTTGCCTCTTTGAAGGCATCCATCTCTATGATGGCAGCCTCTTTCGTCTCCCTAGGCCTGGACCAAGGTCACAGAGGAAGAGAAAGAAAAATAAATCAGTGACACAGGATTAAAAAGAGAGTTATGGCAATGTTCAACCTCTCCAGAAGGCCCAAATGTCTATAGAAAACCACCTCCTAAAGGGAAGCAATAAGCCGCTCAAGGAATATGATTATTCTATTGTTAGTTTGTTTTGTTTTTCAGTCCTGTCTACCTCTTCATGACCTCATTTGGGGTTTTCTTGGAGGAGATATTGGAGTAGTTTGCTATTTCCTTCTCCTGCCTGTTTTACAGATGAGGAGACTGAGGTAAACAGGGTTAACTGACTTGTCCAGGGTCACCCAGCTAATACGAGTCTGAGGCCAGATTTGAACGCAGGTCTTCCAGACACCAAGCGTGGAGCTCCATCCACTGTGTCCCCCTAGCAAAAACTCCTCCGTTTGGCATTTAAGCCCTAAACAGTCTGGTTCTAGCCTATATCCAGTCTGATACACTTCACATTTCTGTCTCTCGTACCCTCCGTGTTTCAGTCCAACTGGCCACTTTCTATTCTCTAGAATGCTTCATTTTCCATCTTAGAGCCAAGACGGATCTGGGCTCTGACATCAGCGAGCTGTGGGACCCCGGATTTACCCGACCTCGTGATGTTCCAGGTAACAAGTTCAGTGGCTATAGAACTGAAACTCTAGGTCCCGTCTCTGCTTACAAGCGTTGGAGAGTATTGTTCACATGAGGAAATGGTGGCCCAAAGAAATGAAGTCTTAGGTCTAGGATCACGTAGCCTATAGGTATGAGGCCTGGGATTTGAACCCATTTCTCCGGCTTTGGCTCCTGGGCCCTCTCTACTTTATCGCACTCTTCTCCCAGGAGCCACGGTCTGAGTTGGATTCTATTAGGTTGGCCCAACGCCATGGCCTCTCCCAGGCTGCAAGCCCCCACTCTGGGCAGGGCACAGTCAGGTTCCTATCTGGTCTACCCTGAAGGTAGATGAACCCTCATCCAATTCTTATCCAAAATGGAAGCCAGAGAATCTCAAAAAGGGCCCTCAAAGGCCATGCGGTCTGACCCACACCGAACAGGAATTTCTTCTATAACAATTCCCTCAAATGGCTCTCCGTCAGGCCCGATCCGGTATCGCCGTACCACCTACAGCACCCTCTAGCCTTGGCCCGAAGACTCCAAGTGAGGGAGAGCTCGCCAGCTCTCCCTGGAGCCCATCGTACTTGGAGGGCTGGAAGTTTTCCCTCCTCACCACCCTTGTGCTGCTCTCTAGCATCAAGCAGAAAATGCCCAATTCATGTTCTAACGCAACTTTTTTGGCCTCCCGCCCCCTTTCCAGAAAAAATATGACTTAGCCCCCTGGAAATTATTTTTTTTTAAAATTTTAATAGCAATGAATAGGAAAGATAAATGCCCCTGTGGCCATCACCGCCTCCCTGGATCGCTGCAGCACCCACCAGGGGGCGGTGGCACCCACTTTGGGAATCACTGTTCTAACGTAACAGCCCTTTAAATACTCAAAAACAGCCAGACTGACTGGACCCCCATCCTAGTAGACAAGAAGAGACCAAGACGTCCATCTTTAAGGAATGATGTCCTTCCCCATCACTAGATTTCAGGCCCACACAATGGGGTACATTCTGCGAGAGGGCCAAAAAAATCCCATAAGCTACCGTCTGGAAATAGTGCTTCTGGTGGTAGATCCACATGCCTCCCAGCTGCCCCGGCCATGGCGGTCACCCCCAACCCTAGAGCCCTGTTACCTCTGCAAAGAGCCAGATGATGTTAATGGGAAAACCTACAGTTTGCAGAAAGGAGAAGTAGTAAATTCTGTGAGCCTGAATGAATGGACCGAGGGATCCACGGGGGCTATAATTTTCACTTCCTGACATAACACAAACTTCTCAGTTTATGCAGAACTAATTAAAGATCTCTCAGGCCTTGCCATTTCATTGCTGCCTTCCATAAAACACTGCGGTGACGGCAATCCGCCCCGTTACAGGGTGCAAAGAATGCACGTCTCAGTGCTCTCGTCCTTACATTCTTTCCTTCTCCTCATCCTGTGTCCCTACTACTTCCTGCCTCCTTTTTTAGAGGTTCCCACTCCTGGGGGGGTCCCCAGGATGCACCTGAAGGGCAGGGGCATTCCCTACCAGGGGCACCAAGGAGGAGAGCGCTGGAGAACAATAGCACGTCTCAGAGAATCAGACATTCAGAGAGGGCAGGGACAAGAAATGCCCCTTAAGGATCACAGAATTAAGGAATCTCTACTATAACAGGACTAACGAGCGGTTCTCCAGTTTCTAATGGAAGACCTCCAAGGTCTTCCCTGGAATCCATTTTCTTGCAAAGCCACCCATTCCACTTGGGGACAGTTCTAATTGTGTGAGCAATGTGGGGCAGCTAGATGGCACAGTGAATACCGTGTTGGGTCTGGAGTCCAGAAGACTCATCTTCCTGAGTTCAAATCCAGCCTCAGACAGTTACTAACGGTGAGATCCTGGACAAGTCACTTAACCCTGCTGGTCTCAGTTTCCTCATCTGTAAAATGAGCTGGAGAATGGAAAAACCCTCCAATATTTCTGCTAAGGAAACCCCAAATAAAATCAGACACAACTGAAAAATGACTAAACAACAGAGTTTTGTAGTTTTCCTGACTGCCAGCTTAAACTGATCTCATTTCAATTTCTACCAGGGGCTCCTGGTTCTGTTTTCCTTGGACAATCAGAATAAGGCCAACCCCTCTCGCATAGAACAGCCCTCCAAATACTGGAGCCACGCTCTCCTCCCTACAGCCTTCTCGTCTTCAGGCTAGCCTCACCCAGGTCCTTTGTCCAATTGTGAACCTGGACTCAAGGTGCTTCCCCGTCCTACTTGCTCTTCTTTGGACACTCCAGCTTATCATTGCCCTTCTTAAATTGGAAAAGAACATAACAGCCCAGCTGAGGTTTGATAACAGCAAAGTCCAGTGGAATTATCATAATAACTCTGCAAAGCACTTTACAAATAGCATCTCATTTGATCCTTACAGTTACCCTAGAAGGTAGAGGCTATTATTATCCCAGTTTTATAGTTGAGGAAACTTAGGCAGGCAGAGGTGAAGTGATTTGCCCAGGGTCACACAACTATTTGTGTCTGGGGCTGGATTTGAACTCAGGTCTTCCTTATTCATGTCCATTGTGCCACCTCCTAGCTGCCTCCCTTGGATATTTTTGGTTGCCACATCATATTGAGCTTTCTGTCTACCAAGACCTCCCTCCCCCAGTCTTTTCCAGCACCACCGCTGTTTAATCACAATATCTCACACTCAGAAATCGATTTTTGTACCAAAGTACCAGGCTTTCCATGAATTCCTACCGAATCGCGTTTTGCTAGATTCAAACAATACTACAGGCTCTCGAGCTATTTGAAAGATCCTGACTCTGCCAGTGAGCTCTTTCCAGCTTGGAGTCATCTGCAAATCTAACGAGCATGCTAGTTAAGCCTATATCTAAGACAGTGATATTAGACAGCATAGGGCAACACTAATTTCTGGTGGACCCATTGCACTGGACACCTCCTACCATATTGAAAACTATTCTTTGGACCAATTAACCACTTCTGGATCCAGCCGATGATATCATTACTTCCCCATCTTCTCCCCAAGAACAGTAGGAGATACTTTCTCAAAAACATGCCTAAAATCTAGGTAAACTATATCTAGAGTACTGGGATTGAAGTTAGGAAGATCTGTGTTCAAATTCAGCCTCAGAAACATACTAGTTAGGGGGACGCTGGGCAAGTCATTTCACCTTTCTGCCTCAGTTTCCTCACCTAGAAAATGGGGATAATAGCAGTACCTACTTCCTAGGATTGCTGTGAAGATCAAACGAGATAAGATTTGTAAAACGTTTCTCCAACCTTTAAAATACTATGTACCTTACTTTCACAAAGTGTAAATGCTAGTTATTATCATGAGTAGTTTAGTAGCTCCTTTCGAAAAAGAAAATTTGGCGATCCTGTGAAAGGAAGATATTCTGACTTCAGATCTAAGACTTGTCCCAGGGAACTGTGACTTGTCTTCTACTTCATTTGCAGAGCTCTATCCTCTCAGTCCCTCAGGGCAAGCTGGCCATTTGATTGATATTATCCCCATTTTCCAGCGAACGTTCAGGGGGTTCATACAACGTTTCTTTCATGCAAAGCTAGCAAGTGTCAGAGGCTAAATTTGCACCTGAGTCTCTTGACTCCAGGTCCATCACTCTTTCCAATATACGACCAGTCCTCTCAAACCATTAGAGTTTGCCTTCATCACAGTCTTAGGCACTATCTGTCATTATGGGGGAGGAGATAAGCGAGCTCAGCCAGACTGAGTGTCTGAGCTGGAAGAGCACTCAGATGTCCTCTGATCCCATCTCATTTTACAGATGAGTAAACTGAGGACCAGAGAAGGCACACAGCAAGTGAATCATAGAGAAAGAGATAGAACCAGGACCTGATGATCCCATGTCCAGGATCTCTCTAGCATACCAAGTGAGGGAGATATTGTGAAAGGGGGCAGCGCTGAGAAGGGCTGAGAGCTGATAGCTCTGAATATTTCCAATTAGCTTGTTAAACGTCATCCATGGTACCCATTTTTGAGTCTAGGCAAGTCAACATGGGCTTGCCTCGGGACATTTAGCAGACATTTGTTTTGTTTGTGCCCTCTTCTGCTTCCCCATTCGGCCCATCCCTCCCATCACTATTCGCCCCACACGCCCATCCTCCTGACCTTTCGTCCATGATATCCCTGAATTCCAGGGTCTCCCTGTCAAGACAAAGAAAAGATCATCAGGACGATGAAGCTCATGAGCGGAGAAAAACCATTTCCCAAGTAAGCTGGCTCTAGGCTGAAGACTCAGATGACTGGCTGCCAGAAGCAACCATTTGTTTTTCTTACCCAGCTCTTGGCCTCATGGACCCTCAGAGCTGGAAGGGCCTTTGGGATGCACATGGTTCCATCCCTGTGTGAACTTGTCAACATCCACACCAGGTGGCTCACCAAGACCTTGCAGGAAGAGCTCCAGTGCCTGGGCACTCATAACTCCCAGAAAGTCCAGTCTCCTTGGAAGAGTCTGAATCCTTAGAAAGTTATCCCTCACGCTGAACAGAGATTTGCCTTCCTACAGCCGCTGCCCCCTGGTTCTTTGTTCTGTCCTCTGGGGTCAAGCAAAACAAGTCAATTCCCTCTTCCACATGATGCTTCTCTTCTCCCTTTCTCTGTCCTTTCTCCAACATAAGTTTTCTGCTCTTTGAGCTAAACACTCCCATTTCTTCTGGAATGCTTTCTACTTCTCTTTCCACCTCAGACACTCCTTTCTGTATGTCCTTCACCTCAACAGTGTGCTTCCTCACAGAATGTCCTAGTGGGAAGGGATCTCAGAGGCCATCTTGTCCAATGGATCCCTCAAGGTGACATCCAGAACTCAAGAGAATATTCCAAATGGGTTCTGACAAGGATGGAGGGAATAGGAGTGATTGCCTCTCTCATTCTGAATTTGTTGTTGTTTATTCATTTCAGGTGTGTTCAACTCTTTGTGGCCCCATTTGGAATTTTCTTTCTTTCTTTCTTCTTTTTTTTTTTAAACCCTTACCTTCCACCTTGGAGTCAATACTGTGTATTGGCTCCAAGGCAGAAGAGTGGTAAGGGTGGGCAATGGGGGTCAGTCAAGTGACTTGCCCAGGGTCACACAGCTGAGAAGTGTCTGAGGCCAGATTTGAACCTAGGACCTCCCATTTCTGTGCCTGACTCTCAATACACTGAGCTACCCAGCTGCCCCCGATTTGGAATTTTCTTGGTAGAGATCCTGGACTGGTTTTCCGTTTCCTTCTCCAGATCATTTTGTAGAAGGGGAAACAGAGGCAAATTGGGTTAAGTGACTTGCTCAGGGTCACACAGCTAGCGTCTAAGGCCAGATATGAAATCAGTTCTTCCTGTCTCCAGGACCTGTGTCATAGCTGCCAATATCCTCTTTGGGACACCCTACTTCCATACTGAAGCCTAAGCTCATATAAACCTGTTGGCCCACCATGTCACACTGTTGACTCTGTAACCATTACAATGAAGGCTCCCCATGTCAAGCGAAGAGGGGAGCCCAATCACTGTCTTTTCAACAAGCAGGAGCCTTATTTTGTTGCTATTTGTACCCAACTTAGATCAGTCATTCTTGAACTATGGAAACTAAAAGTTATTTCTTCAACTAACATGTGTCGTAAGTGAAATGCTTCAAGTGCTCTAGTCTTTTGGCTTTCCCAAAGTGTAGTACAGGAAAAAGCACTGAGCTGGGAGTCAGGAGAACTGACTCAAGTATGGCCCCCCTTGGCTGCATGATTTTGGGGGATGTCACTCCCTGTTCTCTCTGGATGAGCTAGTGAGTTCCCAGCCAATGGAGGTCTGCATGCAAAAGCCGGATGACCGTGAGTCAGGATTGGGGTGGGGGGGGGGAGGAAGATGTCCTGCCCTTGTAATAATTTCCTCTTCTGTCAAATGAAAAGATTGGATTAGACATTCTCAAAGCTCCCTTCCAGCTGTAACATTCTCTGATTTGCTTGGTTTCTCTAAATACAGGGGTAATTTTTATACTCCTTTTGTATTTCCCATGCATGTAGTATGGGGCTGGGTAAATACAGGCGCTGAATGAATCCTGGGAAATTTGATCAGTTTCCCAGATAACTTTGATATTAGTCAGACTGGGCTATATTTTGTGCCACTGGCCAGATGAAATATTGCCAGGAGTCTCAATAGTCAACAGCTTTATCTCTCTCCTCTCCTCTCCTCTCCTCTCCTCTCCTGTCCTCTCCTCTCCTGTCC
>NW_025352446.1:0-2745 GCF_016433145.1 Gracilinanus agilis
AACTTCAAGGAAAAGAATGAATATTTCCATGAAATAGAGGATTATCACGTGTTACATATGTGAACAGAAACTTTGACTTCCATATACAAGATTCGAGTATAAAAAGGTAGAGGGAAAACACAGTATAAAGAAATCAATATGATTAATCTGTATTCCTTCCTTTAAAAGAAAATAAAACATATAACTTATAAGAATTGTATCATTACTAATGCAATTAGAACAATGTGACATAGAAAAGAGCATGAGAGTGAGTTTTTTATGTCAGGATGATGTAAAAAAATGGGAAGTCAAGAAAGAGGAATGCTTTAAGAGGAGGGGAAAGGGGAAGGAAGAATAGGAAAATTTGTCTCACATAAAAAAAAGACCTAGAAGGAAGAGCTTTGAAATATATACACACACACATACACACACGCTTCAAATGGTAATAAAAATCAATTTCAATTTTATCAAAGAGAAAAGTAGGTGAGGAAGTTGTAATAGAAAGTTGTAATGGAAATAAAAAGGAGGACAATAGTCAGAAACAAAATTGATTTGATAGGAGGAAAAAGATGAAAAGGGAAAACGTGATAAATAGGAGAAAATGAGATGGAAGGAAATGAAAACTTAGTAATCATAATTGAATGTGAATGAGGTGAACTTATGCATAAAATGGAAACAGAAAAATGGGTTCTAAATCAGAACATCTCAATTTTTTTATAAGAAAAACACTTGAAATAGAGATATAGAGAGTTAAAATAATGTACTTAAGTTAATTTATTATGATTCAAGTCAAGTAAAAAAAAGCATGATTTTAGATAAAGTAAAATTTAAAAGAAATTATAATTTAAAAAATCTGAAAATGATAATTATAAACAGTTAAAATAATAGGAAATGTTATAACAGGGATAAACCTTTAATCTCACCATTAAAATAAAGAATGTCCATTTTTTCTATCATTATTCAGCATTATACTATATTTTAAAATTCATTGACACATAACTGGATAAAATAACTCCTAATAATTTCTTTAATTTCATCTTCATTGGTGGTGAATTTAATCTTTTCATTTTTATATTGGTAATTTCATTTTCTTCTTTCATTTTTAAAGTAAATTAATCAATAGTTTATTTAGTTTGTTATTTTTTCATAAAAAACCATATTTTATCTATCTATTAGTTCTTTGGACTTTATACTTATATTTTTATTCACTTTCCATTTAACTTTCATAATTTCCCATTAGTTTTTTTTTTTAATCTGGAATTTAAAATTTTTTCTTCATCTAACTTTTTAAATTGCATACCCACTTTACTGATCTTTTCTTTCTTCAATTTATTTATTACTTCTTTAGTTGTATCACATAAGTTTGGTATGTTGTTTAATTGCTGTCATTCTTTTCAATGATATTACTGATTGTTTCAATAATAAATTCTTTGACCCACCATCTCTTTATAATTAAATTGTTTAGTTTCTGATTATTTTTTTATTTCTTTATTTTCATTTTTTCAGAAATTCACATGAGTGCACTTTAAAAATATTTATTTTCTGATTTTTAAATCTTTCCATTTTTCTCCCCTTTCAGATAATACATAGGTTGTTCATATGTTGTCCTATAATTTTAAAATTTCAAACGAATCATATTTTACATGCATCATTTTGTGAAAGAAAACATTTCTTTCACTACTAAAAATTCAGAGGAAATAATGTACAGATCATAGGTTTCAATATGTATTTAGACTCCATTTTTTCCTTCTATGGTGGGTTGAAATGCTGTTTTTTTGGCATGAGTCTCTTGAATTTTTCCTGAAGCCTTTCCTTGCTGATAAAATTTCTCATTCACAAATTTTTCATCATGTTATTATTGATACCATGTACACATTTCTCCAGTTCTCCTATTACATTTTGTCAAATCAGAAGTTCTTCCAAAAGTTTGGATCTTTGTGTTTGTCAAACACTATGTTACTATGACTATTTACCACTGTATACTGAATGCCTAAACTAGTCCATTTTCCTCCTCTCTATTTCTAGCGAGTATCAGATTGTTTTCATAGTTGGCATGTTACAACAAAGTTTGAGATCTGATATAATTAAAACCACCTACCTTCATGCTCTTCATATTTTTTTCATTAATTTCTTCATTCAAAGTCTTTATATTAATAGTTGTTGGTTGTGGCAAATTATTGAAAAACCAAGAGGATACTCATTATTTGGGGAATGGCTGAATAAGTGGAATAAGATTTTGATGCAATACTATTTTGGTATAAGCAATAATAAGCAGGATGACTTCAGAAAAACCTCACAAGACTTATGTGAAGTCATGGAAAGTAAAATAAGCAGAACCAGTAAAAATATTGTGTTCAGCAAAAGTGATAACATAAGGATGATCAATTGAGAAAGATTTAGCTACTCTGACCAAGAAAATGTTTTTTAAAAAAAACTGCAAAAGCCCAATAATGAAAAATGATATCTACCTCCAGTAAAAGAAATGATGAACTAGGAATGCAGACTGAAGCATACTTTAAAAAAGTACATATTTCTCTTGTTTTCTTAAGTTTTCCATGTTTTCTTTTGTAGCAAAACTTCTATGGACATATATTTTGAGTTATTTCAAATGTATAGTTGATATTAAATTATTCGCATTCTCAAGAATTAAGGATACCAGAGAGGACATTTGGAATGTGCTCTCTCTCTTGTGCTCTCCCTCCCTCTCCCTATTCCCCCCCCATTCCTCTCCCTTTCTCTCTCTCTCTCTCTCTCTCTCTCTCTCTC
>NW_025352447.1:0-7564 GCF_016433145.1 Gracilinanus agilis
TTATCTATCCATCACGATTCATTGTGCCACTCCATTTAAAATATGTTACAAGACATAAAGTGCGCTTAAAACATTACGACCTTGGCCGGCTTTCGGGGGGCTCCGAGTCTCTCGCCAGACCATGAATTCGAACTATCTGGAAGTGTGGCGAGACTTGATCTCTAAGTGCATCCATACTCTAAGTGCGTTTGAAGGCAGGCACTGTGCGGCGGGATGGCTCGCCGGGAGCGGCTCTCCACAGCGTGGGGAGGCAGATGGTTCAGAGGAGAGTCCTCCGATCGGAGACGCTGGGCAGGCTTGGCACCCTTCTCATTGCAGATGGCACAAAGCTGGAAGGCGCAGCCTACGTGCCGGATGGGAGAATCTGGGCCCAAGAAAGTCTCGGGAAGCCAAAACAATGCACCAAAGTGGAGAGGAGGAGATTTAATAGGGAGGAGTTAGAAATGTCTGTGCTTGACCCCAGCCATCCACTGCCCGAGCACAAGAGGAGAGGGGGGCGCCTGGAGAGCGGGGGTGCCTGAGGAGAAGGACCTGGAGAGGTTTGGGGGCCACAAGGGCCATCCCAGGCACCACAGTGAGTGGCCCTGTGTCCAGAGCAAAGGGCTGGCCTGGGGCCTCATCCAACCCAACAAGCATTTTCTAAAATAAAAACAAAACGAGAGTGCTTAACCTCAGAGAACTTCTACTCAGTGGGGCCGATACATAGAAAGAGGCAAATATATATTTGTGTGTGTGTGATATAGTTGTTATTTTTCAGTCATTTCAGTCATGTCTGACTGTCCCTTTAGGGTTTTCTTGGCTAAGAGAATGGCCTGATTTGCATTCCCTTCTCCAGCTCATTTTACAGAAGAGGAAACTGAGGCCAACGAGGTTAAGTGACTTGCACAGGGACACTCAGCTAATAAGTGTCTGAGGCTGGATTTGAACTCAGGAAGATGCATCTTCCTTACTCTAGGCCCAGTGCTCTATCCACTGCATCGCCTGGCTGCTCAAGAGCATAAATAAATAAGTAAGCAAACGAGCAAATAAATAAATAATAACCAGATAAATAAATGAATAAATAGATAGATAAATAAATAGATAAATGAATGAATGAATGAATGAATGGATAGATAAATATATTTGTATATGTATATTTATTTAGTGTACATATACTATAATTTATATATTATAATTATAGTATAGTATATAGTATATTATAATATAGAAATATAGATACAGTCTTCCATATACATGGAGTGCGTCTGTATTTCTATACATAGAGGACAGAGTCTTCTCTTGGCATGAGGGGATAACCAGTGAGAAGACAAAGGTAGCCGATGGAATACTGAGTTCAGAAATGAGAATTCCAGTTTGGCCCAAATATCGGATGTAGAAAGAGGAGAAACATAGAGTAAACCTGGAAAAGTCGGCGGCAGCCAGATCAGATCATGAATGGCCTTTAAATGCTACTCGAAGTCTGTCTTAAAGGCAATAGGAAGCCCTGAAGGGTTGAGCAGGGAAATGGCGCGGTCAGACTCGTACTTCAGAATTATTCTTTTGGCACCGGCATGGAGGCTGGATTGGCGAGGGAAGAGGCCAGAAGCTGGGAATCCAATTAGGAGGCTGTTGCAACAGTCCAGGCGAGAGGCGATGAGAGCCTGAACTACTGTAGTATCTGCGGGAATGAAAAGCAGGCGACAGAAGTAAGAGCTGGATGGGGTGGGGGCCCCATCCACAGGGCTTGGCCACAGATTGAACACGGGCTGACGTCCCGTTGCCCTCTGCCCTGGTCAGACCCCGCCTGGGGCAGCTTTGATGCTGAGGCCCCAGATCTTAGGAGGGACACCGACAAGCGATCCAGACGGGAAGAGGAGGCGGGGAGGGAATAATCAGGACTTGGGGAGGCGTCTAGAGACGGATGGATTCTTCAGGGGCTCTCAGTGAGCACACACTGGTCTGATGAATAGATGGAGCCCTAGTGATGGACACGGATGTGGGGAGTCCGATGTACAGAGGACCCAAAAGGAGATGGAGAAGCCCATGGCGAGGGTGAGCCAGCTACAGCAAAGGCGACGGCCTTGGCTTCAGAAATGGTTCGAAAGATATCACCTGGGAAGTGGATGCTCCTGGCAGGGTTGGGGTGGAAGGGGAGCCATGTTGCTAGATAAGGAGCCAACAGATGGACAGCCCATAGAATGGAGAGAGAGCCAGAGGCCAGCTTGGGTAGGTTCTATAGAGAATGTTTGGAGAAGGATCTAGACAAGAAGTGACTGGGATAAGTGAGTGGAAGAGTCCGTCTAATCCCACTCTAATCCAAGCTCTGGGTCTCAGAAATTTATGGGAGATTATAGCTAGAAGAGTCTTTCAAGACCATCGAGTCAAAGTACACCATCTCCCCTCCTCTTCGTTTTACAAAGGAAGGAAACAGAGACCTGGCGGCCCAAATGTATTAGCCCAGAGTCACACAGCTACTAAGTGCCAACTCTGGAATTTGAACCCAAGTCCAGCAGCTCTAAAGCCAATGTTCTTTCCATGACACTGGTCTGATTCTCTGAAGCCCTAGTGTTATCCTGGAAAGGACTTGACTTCAAATCTTCTGATATTACTATAGAATCTTGGATAAATAACTTGACGTCCTTCAGCCTTAGTTTCCTCATCTGTAGAATAAGGAACTTGGATTAGATGGTCCCCAAGGTCCCTTCCATCTCTCAGGGCCCTTCCACAAATACTCTGGCCAGAGTTTCACATTTTGCTTACGTGACTTGGTTCCACGAAGCCGAGGAGAAATACCTCTAGTATTCATTCGACTTGTTTTTGAGCTAGAGACTGCCAACTGAAGGCCTCAGTTTCCCCATTCATAAACAGAGGTGATAGTTCTGCCATCTAATCATTTAATCCAAAAGGGGTGCACTGGTTGAAAACTAGGTCCACCAGTCTAAGCCCGAGATGGGTATTCTGCAGAGGGTCCAGACTCAGCTTCCCACCTTTCGCCCCCACTCAGGGCTCCCTGACATCTGCTTAGCCCGAGCTCTAAGTCTCTATATGGATTACCTCCGGAGTCACCTCTTGGAGCCAGCAACAGGACTGACTAATCTCAATTCAGATTCCAAGCCAGAAAAGCTCCCCCAAACTTCTGGCATCCCGAGCCAGGGCTCCTTGCCTAGGTAATTCCCTCTGTCATCTTTAATCATGTTGATTGCTTCCTCTCTAGAATTAAAGAAAAAACCAGGGGGCTTAGCGGAGACTTGGGCTCCCTTTACCCTTGGATGGCAGCAGAGGTGAGGAATGGCAGGCAGAAAGAGGAAACAGGCTGTTCTAAGAAAGGGTGGCTCTGGAAGGGGAAGAGGAGAAGGGGGAAGGAAGAGGGAAGGGCCCATTTCTAGCACCTACTGGCCGGGCCCCTCACCAGAACAATCTGCTCTTGTCATTGGGGCTGGGGGATGAGGGGTGCCAGAAGCCTTCTAGCCACCTCCCATCCAGCCTTCCTCTTCCACTCCTGAGAACAATGAGTCTGTGTGATTCTTGGGATTCTTGGCCCCCACCACTCCCATTCAGCTTCTCTATTTGTGGGTGGGAGGGCCTCTTTCGGGAAGCCCCCTCTGCTTCCATCAGGATCGTTCATTCAGCTGTCTCTTGCGAGGCGTACAAGAAAGAGCCTTGGACACAAGTCAGGAGAGCTAGATCTGAATCTTGCTTCTTGTCCTCATTACTTCTGAGGCCTCCATTGGGTCACTCACCCCTCCGGGCCTCAACTTTCTCTTCTGTAAAATGAGGATACTGGCCTGGAGGACTTAGAGCTTCCAATGACCTCTCTATCCCTCGATGTCCTTCCCTATAAAATGGGAATAATATACCCCCTACTTCCCAGGGTGGCTGCGGGGAAAGTGATTTATAAACCTCAAAGTACCATAGAAATGTAAGTTGTCTCTGGCATTGACCTTGAAGGACTCCTTCCTTTATGGGCTTCCTCCCAATCCCCACCCTCCCAGAGCCCGGAGCAGCAGGGACTCCCAGCTGTAAATCACCCATTAGCCAGCCTCTTCCACAGGATGAGAAACGTGCAAGAGTTTGTGCATGGCGGAGTTCACCCTTCCCTCCCCGTCATCTCCATGAATGATGGCTCTTTCCATCTGGAACTGTCCCAGCACAGAGAACCCATTGAAGCCGGAGCTTGTTCAATTTGGCCGTTTCCTGCTACAACCTTGTTCCTGGGGCCCCTTCTAATGAGTCAAAACATCCTAGGATATTAAGCCCGAAGGGCTCTCCAGAGAATTCTAAAGCAGCAAACTAATTTTACAGAGAGAAAAACTGAGATCCATAAAGATGAAGTGACTTGTCCAAGGCCACACAGATAGAGGACAAGCAGCAGAGACAAGATTTGAACCTAGATCACTACGAATCCAATATCCTTGTCACTGCGTTAAACTTGGAGAGGGGTTTAGAATCAGGGGACTCTGGGGAGGTACTTCATTTCTCACTGAATCTTTTTTTTTTTTAACCTTTACCTTCCGTCTTGGAGTCATTATTGTGGATTGGCTCCAAGGCAGAAGAGCGGTAAGAGTAGGCAATGGGGGTGAAGTGACTTGCCCAGGGTCACACAGCTGGGGAGTATCTGAGACTATCTCACTGAATCTTAAAAATAATGGGGACCCCAGGCCTAGAGACGGGAGGTCCTAGGTTCAAATCTGGCCTCAGACACTACCCAGCTGTGTGACCCTGGGCAAGTCACTTGACCCCCATTGCCTACCCTTACCACTCTTCCACCTATAAGACAATACACAGAAGTTAAGGGTTTAAAAAAAAAAATAATGGGGACCTCAGATGCCAAACTCTGCCTGAATAAAAATCTCCTGCATAATATGCCCGACCGGCTTTTGTTTATTTTATTTTTTTACCTTTTGCTTCAAAAGCCTCTGTGTAAGGGCAGCTAAGTAGCTCAATGAATAGAGAGCCAGGCCTGGAGATATGAGATCCTGGGTTCAAATCTGGCCTCAGATACCTCCTAGCTGTGTGATCCTGGGCATATCGCTTTACTCCAGCTATTCTTCTGCCTTGGAACCAATGCTTAGCATCAATTCTAAGACAAAAGGGAAGGCTTCTTCTAAAGCCCCTTGTGAGGGTAAATCTACTCTCCCCAAAGGCAGACCAATTTCACGTTAGGCCACCTTCAATTGTTTGGAAGCTTCACATGGACCTCAGTTTCCTTCTCTGTAAAACGAAGGGTTTGGGACTGGATGGTCTAGGAGTTCCCAAGCTCGGACCCTCACAGGTTCTCCACCCAGGGGCTAAAGGGCCACGGCACTCCAGTATATCTGCAATGGAGCTACTGTCCTAGCCACCCCTAAGTGCTGGCTCCTTGCACAGGGAAAGCTTTGTTAAGACTTCTCTGAAGGACCTGCTATTAAACCTTTTTAGATGGAAAATTTTTTAGGTAGGAAATGGAAAATCAGAGACATCTAGACAGGGCCTCATGTCAAAACATGTCATGGGAAAAAGCTTTATGAGCGGAAACTTGCGAAGAGGCCCTTACCCTGCCGGAGAATCGCAGCCGGGAGAGCTGGATGGGACCTTGTGGTTCATTCATTCCAAGCCCCACATTCTATGCCTGAAGGGATGGAGAGCCAAAAATGGAGAAGAGAAATGAGGGAGTTCGTGATTGAGCTGAGTTTCGAACCTGTGTCTTCCTCCCCTGCCTAGCGTTTTCTCTTCTATTCCAAGCTTCCTCGAGATCATCGGGTCATTGGACCTAGGAGGGAATGGGGTCTCGGGGACCATCTAGTCCAAACTATTCCTGAACGAGGATCCTCTCTGCAGTCTGGCCAACAAGTGGCCACCCAGGTTTGGCCATTCCCTCCATTCCTCTCTTGGACAGTTCCCAATGTGAGGAGGTTTTCAGTGACCCCCCAGCCTCTTTGTACCTTCTATTCATGGCTCCTGACTCTGGCATCTGGGGCCAATAAGAAGAAGTCTAATTCTTTTTCCATCCGACAACCCTCCGGATACATGAAGTTAGCTGTCAGGTCCTTCTCCACCCTACCAGTCTTCTCCTCCTCTCCAGGCCAACCACCCCCATTTCCTTCAACTGATCAAAAATATTGCATGAATTCTAGACCCATAGCCGTCCTGGTGGCACTTCTCTGGATGCTCTCCAGCGTCTCAAGGACCTTCCTAAAATGGGGCATCTAGGATTAAACCCAGTTCTCTGGATGGGATCCAACTAGGGAAGAGAACACCAGGACTAGCCCCATCTCCCCTCCCCTCTCCCATAAGCCTCTCAGAATTCAGCCTAAGCTGGTATCCTTGGACAACAGATGCGCTCTGAGGTCTCTTTCCTATTTCCTTCAAATTTTCAATATTTCATCATCAAGGTTCTATGAGGTCATCTCATCTAACTTCTTTCTTTTAGGGGAAGTAGTATTCCCAGTGACAGAAAGGTAGTGAGCAATAGGAACAGTCTTTAAACCTAAGTCTTTTGACTCCAAATCCAAATTTGCCAAGCTTTCTCAAGAAGTGTGTGTACACACACACACACACACACACACACACACACACACACACACACACACACGTGCATCTTCCTATCTTCCACACATATCTAAGATTTGATTTTATTTATTTTATTAATCTTTTCTTCCCTTCCCTTTCTATTTCTTCTCTGTCTTTCCTCTCTACCTCCCCCCCAGACTCTTTTCTTTACCTTTACCCAGAAGCATATTCGGCATGTGTGCCTCTATTCAGAAGTGATATTTTCTGTTCTAAGACTCCAGGTCAGAGACCCTTGTAAACCCAGAGAGAGAAGCCCCCCACCGGCTTACCCACGATTGAGAGAAGGCGAAGCCCACACTTACTTCTGCAGGAGTGGCAGGCACAGACCTTCCCAAGGTTCTCAGCCTTGGGACCTGACCAATGGCTTCTTAAAGCCCAGAGACCAAAAGTTGGCTGCAGGCCCCGGGCCGTCCGCCCAGCATTCATTCCCAGAGGAGCCTGCTGGGTGGGACATGCCATCATTGAGTAGCAAAGAACCGTCAGAAGTAGCCCCAAGCTTGCCCGCTGCCCAAGACTTGCCCGATTCCCAAGTGAAAACAAGATCCGAGCAGCCTGGGCACCTCTCACCCACTCACAGCAACGGGAGAATTCACAAAGTCCCAGGCCAGAGACTTGGAAAAGGTCATTTATTCAACCCATCCAATGCCTTCATTTTACAGAGTATGACAAACAGAGGCCTAGAGATGGCAAGCAACTGGCCTGTGTTCAGAGAGATAACAAGAGAAAAAGATCAGGAGGCCAGGCCAGGCTCCTGAGGAAGCCCCCTGAAAATTAAAGGAGGCCTCTCAAGGGATGCTTTCAGTGTCCTCAGCAGATAGCCTAAAAAGGCAAGAGGAGGTGGGGAGAGGATCAGGAGAAGGTGGCAAGAAGGGGGAATAAGCATTTATTAAGCGCCATACTAAGGGCTTTACTAATATTATCTCATTTGATCCTCACTATAACCTGCGGGGGGTACATGCTATTATTAGTCTCATTTTACTATTTTTGTAATTTTTACATATTTTATATATTTTATTTATTTTATACATTTATATAC
>NW_025352448.1:0-3746 GCF_016433145.1 Gracilinanus agilis
ATATATATATATACATGTAGTATAGTAGGAATATAATAGATTAAGACAGATTTTGGCTTTATGAAATTGACAGTCTAGAAATTGGTTAGGTATTCATGTGACATTGTGCCTCATCTTATTGTTCTACAGTTACTTCGAGTTACATCTCCTTTGAGAACAATTAATAATAATGCCATTTATATCATACTTTAAGGTTGCAATGTTCTTTACAAATATTTTTATCTTTTATTCCCAAAGAATCCAGGCCATCATATTCCATGGAGGAAATAAACCCAAAAACTAGTTTGTTTTTTCCCTATTACACTAAATAAGCATATATAAGCAAGAATGATTTAATTAGATTTTAAAAAATGGGAAAGGACCTGTTTGTACAAAAATATTTATAGCTGTATTTTTGTGATGACAAAGAACTGGAAACTAAAGGGATGTCCCTAAATTGGGGAATGGCTGAACAAATTGTGGTTTATGATGGTGATGGAATATTATTGTGCTATAAGGAATGTTGAACAGGACGATTTATGAAAGAACTGGAAAGACCTATGTGAAATGATGCAGAATGAAATAAGCAGAATCAGGAAAACATTGATAGACTTTGCTACTAATAGCAATATACTGATTCAGGACAATTCTGAGGAACTTATGAAATAAGAATGCTATCCACCTCTCGAGAAAGAGTTGTTGGAGCATAAATGCAGATGAAAACATATGATTTATCATTTGTTTATTTGGATAATGATTTGGGGTTTTGGTTTTATAAGAATATTCACTTATACAAATGAATAACATGGAAACATGTTTTGAGTGATAATACATGTACAACCCAGATTGAATTGTTTGTCAACCATTGAAGAGGGGAATGAAGAAGGGAGAGGGACAAAATGAATCATATAACTTTGGAAAACTTATGTGTAAATTTGTTATGTGTAAATAAATATGTGTAAATTTTTTTAAAAAAAGAATGGCCTTAATTGTGCCTAAAAGAGATAAACATTTATAATGTAAGCATCCCTTGTTTCCAAAATCATTCATTACCAACTTTCTCCACCTAGAAAATGCCAAAGGTAGCCTCCAAATCATTCAACTTAGAAGTCACATTTACTACTAGGTACCATGTGGGGTGTCTTTAATGAGAAGCTTATCTCATACAACTTAAACCTCCATCCCTATTCATTCAACTTCTACAATTATCTAAATTCAGTTCACATCAGGCTATCAGATCAGGTAGAGAACATTGCACCCAAAAGTCAAACATTTGTTGTTGTTCAGTTATTTTTTTGGTCAAGTCTCAAACTCATTTTGAGTTTTCTTAGCAAAGATCCTGAAGTAGTTTTTCATTTCATTCTCCAGATCATTTAAAGATGAGGAAACTGAGGCAAAAAAGAATTTAGTGACTTCCCCAGGATTACATAACTAGTAAGTGTCTTAGGCCAGATTCAAATTCAGGAAGATTAATCTTTCTTGGCTCAAGGACAGTGTAGCAGTTGTTTCCCATAATATCCACTGAGAAACAAGACTCTAATTTCTACATAGTGTACAAAATGTGTTTTCCCTTTCCCTCTTCTCTATTAACTATTATGGAACAATGAAGAGCACTGGCAAAAAATGAGTATAATCCTTCAACAGGAAAAATGGATGTTCAATGAAATAGAAGACTTTCAAGAATTTCTGCTGGGAAAAAAGAAAAACAGAGTTGAATGAAAATTTTTACTTTCAAATACAAGACTCAAGAGAAGCATAAAAACGTAAACAAGAAAGAGAAATAATGAAGTATTTGAATATTTTAAACTATTTAAATTCCTACATGAGAAGATGATACTTGTAATTCCTAAGAATTTTATATTTCTTGGGGAAGTTACAAGAAGTATATAATATAGACAGAAGGCATGGGTGTGAGTTGACTATGGTTGGATGGCACCCTTCAAAATAAAAAAGAAGTGAGAAAGAGGGATCCATTTGGAGAAAGAGGAAGGGAGCTGATGGAGTAAATTATCTTGTATAAAAGAGGTGCAAAAGGAAGAGCATTTATCACGTAGATACCATAATCAAATTAGGGAAGAATGGAATAGTTTACCTGACATATCTATGGATAAGGGAAGATTTATAGTAAAATAATAGATAGAGATCATTGCAGGATGTAGTGAATAATTTTGATTACATTAGACTAAAAAACCTAAAAAAAACCAATGGCCCAGATTAGAAAAAAAGTAGAAAACTCTGTGTATATGTATGTTGGGGGGATTTATAGCACGTTTCTCTGGTAAAGGCTGTATTTCTCAAATATGTAGAGAACTGAATTGGTTTATAAAATATAAATCCTTCCTCAACTGATAGTCAAAGGATATGAATAAATCAAACTATCTATAATCATATGAAAAATGTTCTAAATCACTAACAATTAGAGAAATACAAATTAAAACAACTATGAGTTCACACCTCCACCTATCAGATTGTCTAATATGATATAAAAGGAAAATAATAAATGTTAAGTGTGGCATGGGAAAATTGGGAAACTAATGCACTGTTGGTATCCTGGAAAGCAATTTGGATTTAGGCTGAAAGGGCTTTAAAAGAGACATAGCTTTAGACCCAACAATATCACTACTAGTCAGTATCTAAAAGAGATAAAAATTTAAAAGGATCTATATAGACCAAAAACCAAAGGGTATAAGGACAAAAGGACCAATATATACAAAAATACATGAAGCAGCTCTTTTTGTGGGAAATAATTGGAAATTGAAGTGATGCACATCAACTGGGGAAAGGCTGAACAAGTTATGGTATATAATTGTGATTGTGCAATAAGAAATGATGAGCACGATTCTTTTAGAAACCTGGGAAAAACATATGAAACGATGCAAAATAAAGTGATTGCAACCATAAGAATATTGATTACAATAACAGCAATATTGTCTAATGATTACTTATGATTGATATAACTCTTCTCAGCAAAACAATGATCTAAGGCAGTACTAAAGGGCTTATGAAAAATAGCGTCCACCTCCAAAGACAGAACTCATGGAGTCTGAATGCAAATTGAACCATAGCTTTTTGGACTTTCTTTAATATTCTTGTCATTGTTCTTGCTCTTTGTTTTCTTTTACAACATAATTAATATGGAAATGTTTTGCATGACTGCATATGTGTGTATATATATATATATTATATATAAAATTGCTTGCCTTATTAATGAGGTGAGAGTGAAGGAGAAAATGGACAGGATTTGAAACTCAATTGTTTTTAAATGAATGTAAACGTTTTTATATAACGTTGGAATTAATGAAATATGAAAAAAGTTTGGAAATGATACTTCTAAAGATACATTGCTGACACGAGGTGGCATAGGAGAAAAATTAAAGAGTGGCCTTCCAAAGTAAACATAAGAACTCAAAGAAGCATACATCAAAAAGTATGCCATAATTAGGTAAAGATTTTTGAGGATGTTGATATGGGAAGCCACTTATGGAATGATGTCATATTTTTACATGAATGGGTTTGTTAACAACTTCTGACTTCTTTTCTGTTGCTTTTTTCATTTTAAAAATGAAAGGTAGATGCAAAATATTGGACCATTTTCTCTCTATTTCTAGCACCACCATGGCCTTCTAAATCATGCACTTTAACTGCTCTTTCTCTCCAAACTTAGCTGTCCTTGTCCTCAAACAAGTGACACTGCCTTTTATTAAAACTGTGTGTGCGTGTGTATATATATATATATACATACATATATATATATACACACACGCACA
>NW_025352449.1:0-9676 GCF_016433145.1 Gracilinanus agilis
AGGAAGGAAGGAAGGAAGGAAGGAAGGAAGGAAAACAAGGAGGAAAGAGAAAAGGTGGAAGGGTTGAGCAAGGCTTCTGTGTTTAGAAATTATCCTGTCTAGCCCTCACTCTCTTCTCTTTCAGGGTTACCCTGGACCGAAGGGAGAGATGGTAAGATCTTAGCATTCCTTCTCTGCCAGGGAATGGAGGGGTGAGATAGGATCTCACTGGCCCATAGCTGAGACTATGTAAAAGCAATGAGCTCCCATACTTGAAGAAACATAAAGCAGAATTTTTGGATCTGAGACCACAGGAAGCCGGGCAAGAGGGAGAAAGCCCCACCCCTAGACGGGCTTGATGGCTCTCCTTCTTTAAGATTCTCCATAGGGAGCAGAGGAAAGCACATTAGGTTTCATCTAGGAGACCTGGGGGTACTGGAAATATCAGCCAGGAGCTGTGTGATCCTGGGCAAGTCATAGGACTTGGGCTGGAAAGGACCTTGTAGACACTGCCTTTGATTTTACACATCATGAAACTGAGACTCAGAGAATTGCCTGAAGCCATTGAGGTAGCAAAGATGAGAGTTGGTATTCGAACCCAGGTCCTCTGCCTTACGACCCAATTCTTTTATCCCACATGACACTCCCCTTCATAACCAGCCTCTATTTACTCATCTATAAAATGGGCATACTTGCACTACCTGCAACCCGGGGCTATTATTCTAAGAAAAGAAAAGCCTCCCAAGAGCATTCAAGAGTGCTTGTTAGTTCTGATCCCCCACAGCAGCATCACAGGGCAGCCAGTTCTCCTGGGCAGCCTCCTGGCCCTCCTGCTTTGTGTGTCTGTGTGTGTACCCATTTGTTGGATTGCGTGTCTGTATATGTTTATGGATTCACGTGAAGGGACACCTGTATATGTCTGTGTGTTTGCGTGTGGACGTGGGTGTGTTCATCTGTGCGTGTGTGTTTTCTCCTTCAGGAATCCCACTCCCACCTCCAGGCATGGGCAGCCTCCCCGCTGCAAGGGGCTGAGGCTGACTTCAGCCACCAGGAGGGGGAGTGAGCCCTCTGTCTGGCCCCTTGGCAGCCCTGTCTGGGCCAGAAGAGGTTCAGGCTAACCTCCTGGGACCTCCTTGCTCCCAAGGCTGGCCGTAGCTCGAGAGCTGCTGTTGCACAGACAGCCAGACCTATCCAGGCAAGCCAGCAGCCTTCTACCCCCAGAGAGAAAACCCACTGGGGAAGCAGGACCTCAGCGTTCCACTTCTGCCACTAACTCAGGCTATCATCTTGAGCAGGTTACTTCATTTTCCTGAGCCTCGGCTTGCCCATCTGTAAAATGGAGATAATACTGCATTCACCCATTTATTCATTGACCAAACATTTGTTAAAAGTGCCTGCTGTTTGTAGGCTCTGGGGAAGGGAGTCCCTTAGATATGTCTCAAGCATGGTTCTCCTCCCACCATTAAGAGAAATCCCAGCCTTCGTAGAGTTCATAGGCTACTAGAAGGACAAGTCACAAACACGGATGACTGTGGCACACAGTCATCATTCCATCGTGTCTGACTCTTCCTGACCCCTGGACCGGAGCACACAATGGGGTTTTCTTGGCAAAAATACTGGAGTGGTTTGCTGTTTTCTTTTCTGGTGGATTAAGGGACTGGCCCAGGGTCACACAGCTAGGAAATATCTGAGATTGGATTTGAACTCAGGTTTCTCTTTCTCCATGCCCAGCATTCTACCTAACTGCCTCGATAAGTACATTGGAAGAGCATAAATCAAGATGATGGACCATTTGTCTCGAAGGACCTATGTAAGGGACCTTAGAGGTCTTCTGATCCAAACTCCTCATTTTTTCTGATGGGGAAACTGAGGGCCAGACAGGAAGTGCCTGGTGAATGCTACCCAGGTGGTCCATGGGTGATCCCTGGTCTTCTGACACCAAACCCAGGCCTCTGGCCACTGCACCTTACTGAAAGTAGTCAGAGACTAACACAGCCTTCCTAGAGCCTTAGAGAATTTTGGAGCTGGAAGGGATCTTTGACCATCTAGCCCAAACCCCCTAACTTTGCAGTGAGGAAACTGTGAGGAAGCCTGGGATGAGGGAGCAACCTTTCTAGCTTTCTAGCTTTCAGATTTACCTCTGAATCCCAGATACAGACATGGGAGTAGGGGAGTACCAAGGCAGAGCATAAAATGAGTTGAACCTCCCCATTTTTCAGATGAGGAAACTGAGGCCTCTGAGGATGAATTGGTCTTCTCCCACCTCCTCCCAATAGCATCACTTCACATGCTCTCCCCCTCTCCCTTCCTCCCTCCCTCACTGGCCTTGGGCCTCCATTGCTTTTTTTTTTTAACCCTTTCTATCTCCCTAACAATTCTAAGACAGAAAAGCAAAGGCTAGGCAAATGGGGTTAAGTAATTTGTCCGGAGTCACACAGCTAGGAAGTTTCTGAGGCCAGATTTGAACCCAGGACCTCCCATCTCCAGGTCTAACTCTCTATCCACCACCATTGCTTTGTAATTGCTAGTTGCACCTCTTCACAAGCACTAGCTATATGACCTTGGGTAATTTTCTCCACCTCTCTCTGGGTCTCAGTTTTCTCCTCCATCAAATAGAAGTGATACTTGGATGATTCGCCTTATTGCGTCGATGCGAGAACAGTCTTTGACCTTAAGCAGAAGGAAGGTTTCCTCTCTAGGACTAAGGCTGTCCTCCACATACCACCCATCCACCCAGCCTGTCTGCGTGCCTTCCTGCATGGGGCCCAATCCCAGCATCCTCTGAAGTCCAAAGAGAGCCAACAAAAAGGAAAGAAAGGATGGAGGAGCCCTCCTCCCTCCCAGGCCAGCCAAAGTTTGCTTTCTCTATCCCCTCCTTCCTCATCACCATCTATCAACATGAGACAGGCCTCAGCGCCATTAGCCTCCTGTTTGACTTGGCTTGACAGCTAGAACTATTCATTGAGCAGCACAGTTTAAAGTCAATCTCTCGCCCTGTTTATCATCTGTCTGCCGCCCTGCGGTACTCTTCATTCAGACCCTCCTCTCACTTTTCTCTTCTTTCTTTCTTTCTTTTCCCCTTGTCTCACCTCCTCCCACTGTAGCTCAGGCTGCTCTGTGTTCCTCTGCTGACTGGCCCCTTCCTTCTTAGGATGCCTCCCAGAGGCAGCTGGGGACAGTCGGGCAGGATATGGGCCATACCAGACCCTGCCTTCCTCTTCTCAGGAAGAGGATGGAGAGGAGAGTGTCTTCCTACCACCACGACCGCCCCCCAGCTCTGGACCATTTGGCTCCCCAAGCAGAGTGGGCAATCCTAATGCTAACTCCTGAGTCCTCGTCTCCTTCTCTGCATCACTCTCAAGGAAGGTCCACTTTCCCTCCCTCTCCTGAATATAGGACAAATTCCAAGCTGTCAACTTGCCCTCCCCTCCCATGAGGCCCAACATCATCCCAGGAGCCCTGCTGGGCTCTACTTTCATCTCCTGCGCAAAAAGCAGCCCTAGGGCCAAGGCCAATCTCTATCCCCAGTGTGACATGCTGCTTTGGTTGTTTAGTCATGTCCAATTCTTTATGATCCCACTTGGGGGTTTCTTGGCAGAGACACTGGAGTGGTTTGCCATTTCCTCCTCTAGTTCATTTGACAGATGGGGAAACTGAGGCAAGGAGGGTGATGTGATTTGCCCAGGGTCACACAGCTAACAAACATGTGCTGTGTAGAGATGAGGAACTGAGATCTAGAGAAGGGAAGGGATTTGCCCAGAATCATATGGTTAACAAATGTCCAAAGCTGGATCCAAATCCTCTGCTCCTTGAGGACATGAATTATTTCATTGTGGTTTTACATCCTAGAATGTGGCCTAGCACATAGCAGGCATTTGATAACCGCTTGTCAAATTGAATTACATTGTTCAGCCTGGTTACTGTGCCTTGGTGGCTCCGTCCTGCCTTTTGGCTCCTTCCTGTGAAGAATGGGGTCAAGGGATAAGTGGGGCAAGGATCCCCGGGCCCTGACCTGCTACCTTGATGTTTTCAAAGGAGAGAGGGCCAGGGGGGTGGGAGGGGAGCATCAAAGCTGGAGGCACCCCATCAGTTTGTCAAGAGCAGTCAGAGAAATAGATCGTGTCTTTCTCTACTCATTTCCATTTCTTTTCCCTCTCCCTACCCTGGGATAAGATAGTAATAACATTAATAATAAGAACTGCCATATTGTGCCTTAAGGTTTGCAAAGCCCTCTATATAAATTTTCTCATGTGATCTTCACACTAACTCTATGAGGTAAGTGTTATTATTATCTCCATTTTATTGATGAGGAAACTGAGACTGAAAGAGGGAGACCAAGATCATACTAGTAAAACATCTGAGCAAGATTTGAACTCAGGTCCTTGTGACTCCAGGCCCAGTGCTCTCTCTAGGGTGCCACCAGCTTCCTAGGTTCAGCATCACATCACCAGTGTCTGCCCCAATGGAAACTTGGGGATTCTGTTGATTTTCTTTTTAATCAATCGTTGACTTTGTCTCAGCTGATTAGGTTTGTTTCTTCCTCCTCACAGGGTCTATCAGGTCCCAAAGGACAACCGGTAAGTCCTCAAATGGGGTGTGGCATTACTATCAGAGATGGTACTTTCTTGCTAATGTATTCATTAGAAGTTTTGTACCTTTAGACTCCATCTCCCAGAATTCTTTTTCCATCCCAAAATTCCTTTTTCCCTTTTCACTTACGTGCATCTTTACGTTACTCTATATAGTTCTGAAAGCTCCTCCCTCGCTCTCTCTTCCACGTGAGTGGCTTGCGTGAGCTCCCTCTTGACTCTAGCCTTTTAGTTTCCCTTTTTGCTTCAAGTCAAATTTAATAAATCTTATTAAATATAATGCTTGGAGTATTTTGGATATTAATTTTTTCATCTACACTAGCTTTGAGAAAGCCAGCATTTATTAAGCACCGGCTATGTGCCAGGCACTGCACTAAATTCTGGGGATGTAGAGAAAAAGAGAAATCCAGCCCCTGCCTTCAAGGAGCTCACAGTCTAATGGAGTAGGCAGCATACAAATCAGTGAGTGCATAGAAGATATATCCAGCAGAAATGGGGGAAGGGGGCAGCATGGGAACTATGAAAGTCCTGAACAAGATGTGCCTGGAGCCAAGTCTTAAAGGAAGCCAGGGAAAACCAGAAGGTACAGATGAGGAGAGAGAACATTCTTTTTCCCAGGTCTGAGTTCCTTACTTCTTTTTTCCAATTTCTCTTTGTAGGGACCCCCAGGACAAAAAGGAGAAAAGGTAAGACTCCCAGTGGATTTGTAGGGTGACTTTTTAATATGAAATCTCCCCAGAGATCAAGAAAAATCATGGCTTCTTACCACTGATCTTTTGACAATGATTTGGCGTGGTCTGGCATGGTAGAGAAAGCCCTGGGTTTGGAATTGTAGAATGACAGACTTTTTTTTATTTTTTTTTATTTTTTTAACCCTTACCTTCCATCTTGGAGTCAATACTGTGCATTGGCTCCAAGGCAGAAGAATGGTAAGGGTAGGCAATGGGGGTCAAGTGACTTGCCCAGGGTCACACAGCTGGGAAGTGTCTGAGGCCAGATTTGAACCTCGGACCTCCTGTCTCTAAGAATGACAGAATTTTAAGAGTCCTCAGCAGCTCAGTAATCCATCCTGTGCCTATCCAGGAACCCCTTCTTCAGCATCCCTAAGCAGCAGTCACCCAACCTTTGCTTGAAGATCTCCAGGAAGGATTCTTCCAACCCACCAACCTCCCAAGGCCTTCATTTCGATTTGGACAGCTCCCAATCCTTACAAAGTTTTTCCTTGCATTGAAAGGAAATGTGTCTTTTGGCAACTTCCGATCATGGCTCCCAATTCTGTCCTGTGGGGCCCAGCAGAATGTGGCTAATCCTTCTTCTACATGACAGCTGTCCAAATACTTGAAGACAGGAATCTCATCCCCTGTCGGGGTTCTCTTCTCCAGACTAAACAGTCCCAGTGTCTTCAAAAAACAAGTAACACTCTCCCAGCCAAACTTTTAAGAGTCAAGAGATCTGGGTTCAAACTCTAGCTTTGCTATTTACTACCTGTTGGAACATGGACAAGTAATTTTCTCTCTCTGGGACTCATTTTCTTCTTCTGTATAAAACAGGAAGCAGATTGCATCATCCCTAAGGCCCCCTTAGCTCTAACTCCAATGTTGGTTGATATGTCTAGTCTGGAGGTAGATTGGTGGAGGAAGAGGGATTAGACTTGTCCTCTCTGGTCCCAGAGTGGAATTAGAAGCCAAATAATATATTTAGAAGTGAAAGAGACCCTTAGATTTAGAGCTGGAAGAAACTTGAGAAACTCTTGAGTCCAACCCCCTCATTTTACAGATGAGTAAACTAAGGCTCAGGGAGGTTGCCTGGCTGGCTCAGAATCAGACAGCTGGTAAATGACTAAGGCCAGGACTCACTCTACTAAATCAAGGTGCTTAGGAATAACTGCCTAGATATGAAAGTGGTCCAAAAGTAAAAGGAATCTCCAGGGGGAGGGAGTCACCCTTCCTTGAAGGTCTTCAAGCAGAGATTGGGGAACCTCTTGTCATAATGATTCCTGCCAGACAGAAGTCCAATTAGTTGGCCAAAGAGGACCCTTTCCACTCTAAGATTCTGAGATTCTTTGGCCAAATCAGGTTAATACTTATCTGGCAATAGTGCCAGATTTTTCATATGGTGAGACCAATATCTGCTTTGAAGACCAAGCTGCTCTTTCCCCTTTAAAGCAAGTGCCTGGCTTCTAGGTATTATTATATTATATGCAATATAATTTAATATACATAAAATATATTATATTATTATATAGTCCATTATTATGACTGCCCAGGCCAAATCTAATTTGGGAAACAAAAAATTAGATTAGAAATAGAACTGACAGGTTCTGAGGCTCACCCAGAGGGTTCCCCTCCATACCCAGAGCCTCTACTCATCAGGGCTGTTCCAGCCATGCCCACATGCTACACCTTGACCTTTTGAGGAAACACTATTCGCTTCCTTCTGCACCTTCAGGAGAGAGAGAGTCAAAAGAATCAGAATGTGATCAGGTCCATATCCGAGTTTTACAAAGCACTTTCCATCTCTGGACCCCACTGAGAAAAACAAGAGAAGTATTGTTATTCTTCCTCCCACTTTTTGGGAGAGTTTTGTGTTGGTTACATTCAGTTTCCCAGGCATCTCCCTCCCTGCCCTCCCTGCACCAGAGAAGGTATCATTTGATAGAAAAAGAGATGGATGTATAAACTATGCCTTTCGTGTTTCTATGTATCAGTTCTTTCTCTGGAGGTGGGCGTTCACAAGTTATTCTTCAGACATTAATTCTGTAGCTGTATACAGTGTTCCCTTGGCTCTACTCCGTTCACTTTTCATAATTTCACGAGGGTCTTTCCGTGTTTTTCTAAGTTAATCTGCTCGCCATTTCTTACGGCACAACAGTATTCCATCACAATCATACACCTCAACCTGTTCAGTCACTCCTCCATCGATGAGCATCTCTTCAATGTCCAGTTCTTTGCCACCACAGAGAGCTGATATAAATATTTCAGAACACAAAGGCTCTTTCCCCTTTTCCTAATCACCCTGACAAATAGATCCAACAACGGTATTGTTGGGTTTCAGGGCAAGCACAGTTTTATAACGGTGCATAATTCCAGATTGCTCTCCAAAATGATTAGACCGGTTCACAGTTCCACCGACAGTGTATCAGTGTCCCCATTTTTCTACCTCTGTCATGTCCTTTTTTTACAATGGAAAAAATGCTCAGAGCTATAAAGTGACTTGCCCTTATAAGCCAGACTGAATTGCTTGCCAGCTCCAGGACGGGAGCTGGGGTGGAGAGGAAAGAGAGAAGGATACAATTTGGATCATATAACTTCAGAAAACTTAGGTAGAAATTTGTTATCACATGTAATTGATAAAGTAATTTGCCCCACATAATCCCATTAGTCTAAATATTTATTAAGCACTTACTGTATACCAAGTACAGTGCAAAGTCCTAAGGATTAAAAGAAAAATGCCCAAGTCTCTCCTGAGGGTCCACATCAGCATCATGGTGGCTGGCAGATTGGGGAACCCTAAGAGGAAAATCACTGGGCTATGAATGTGAAGTAGCATCTTGACAACCATCTCTATTTCCCTTTCTTTTTCCAGGGTCAGTGTGGTGACTACCCCCATCGGGTAAGCAAATCCCTCTTCTTCTCCTTCTCCCAACAGCCCTCTTCTCTTCCCCAAGGGGCTTCCTTCAACCAGCATCTCCTGACCTGTTGCTTAACAGGACAATTGATACTCTTCTTTTTTCCCCAACCCATAACATGGCTTCTTAAGATGTTTTAAGGGAAATGGGAGAGTGGATCAAAGTAAACTATCACTTCTTTGTGGGGTCCCTGTGGTCACGTCTTCTCTGCTGCCTCATCAGAGACCCCAATTTTGATCTCCCGGCTGAGCCAGGCATGGGCTGGGGTTGTGCTCAGGAGGAAGAGGTAATGGGGGATGTGCTTAACTATGTAGAGATGATGGTGTGACTAGCTGCTGGTGTGTGCCTACGTGCCACGGGCTTGTGTGTGACTCCAAGGCTGACCATATGCTTCATGACATGTGCCTAAGCAGATCCCAAAGCCAAATGTAAGCAGTTCTTTGGGGTGAGCCACAACTCCTCTTGCTGCTGTTGCTGCAGATAATTGAAGGCTGCCCATCCAAAAAAACTAGGGGAGTTCCCTCTTTTACCCCAGCACTTTGACTGGAGCCTGGCTCCCAGGCAGAGCGAGAAATGGCAGGCTTGAGGCAGCGGCAGTCCACTTTTCCCAGCCTTCTAGCCCCCTCCCTCAGTGTCCTTGCCCCAGAGGCCTCCACATTCATACCAAGCTCCTTTGAGGTCATGTATTTATGGCTGGGGAGCAGGCTGTACTTTGAAGGGCCAAAGGGCAAGGATGCTTTGGTTGGGATTCAGTGATCTGAAGCCAAGTGCCATCTCGATCCAGAAAAATGGGCGCCTCTCATTTGGGGGTGGAGGTGGGCGTGACCTCACCTCTCCTCTGACTACTCCCTGTGAGGATAAAGGAACAGGGAAGAGGAGCCGGAGGAAGAGAGGGAGGAGGAAAGAAGAAGAGAAAGAATTTGTTCATTCAGGAATACACACTGTGGACACTGGGATGTATTTACACATGCCAATGGGTCGCCAGGCATACGCCCAAGGCTAATAGTCTCACTCCTCCACTGTTGCCCTATCAAGTACACATTGTTAAGAGAGGCAGAGAGTGCTAACCGTGGGCCTGAAGGAGGGCGGAATTCACCCCAAACCACCCACTGGGAAGATACCGATAGGAGCCCCCATAAATCTGAAGTCACCCTAGCCCACACTGCCGTGTTCATCACAGGAAGCTTGACTTTTGCCAAGGCAGTCAGCTAGGATTGGACCAGGGGGCTCTGGTATGAAGACAACCGGCCAGGGGCATATGATTTGGGAAAGGGAGAGGGGAGGGGCAGGAGGAACGGAGGGGACACATATGTTCCGGCCCTGATACAATAATAGAAGGCTATTTGGAACAATGGACTCACAAGATTGTTATGAAAGGAGGGAGGAGGGAGGGCGAGGGAGGCAACTGACAGAAAGAGAGGGAGAGAGAAGGAAGGAAAGAAGGAAGGAAGGAAGGAAGGAAGGAAGGAAGGAAGGAAGG
>NW_025352450.1:0-6766 GCF_016433145.1 Gracilinanus agilis
ATATAAATCATTGGTTTGCCTGATCCTTCTTTAAAAAAATCTTTAGTGTAGTCTGTGTGGTGCTGAAAAATGTTAATAAACTAAATAGGACAATTTAAAGGAAATATATTCAAGTCCCCACTTATAGAATAGTTACTTAGGAAAGGCACTAGACAATCTCTGGGCTTTAATTGTCTCATCTGTTAAATGGAACTAAAAATACTTGCATTGATTATATCACAAAACTTTTGTAAAGCTTGTATGATGCCATCTAAGTAAATGTGTAGAAGCAGCATTGTGTAGTTGAAAAGATCTTAATCTGAAAACTTGAGTTCAAATTAGACTTACTCCATTTGATTTCTGAGTGACCTTTGGCAAATTGCATGACTTATTCATTCACTCACAATTAAGAGCTTTATATTTCAAATGAGACAGCCAGGTCTTTCAGCATATAGAGTACTTTGCTTGGAGTCAGGAAGAGCTGTGTTCAAATCCTGCCTCAAACACTTGCTATATGTTACTTGGGGAGAGTCATTTAACCCTGTTTGCCTCAGTTTCCTCATCATGGAGAAAGAAATGATGAACAACTCCAATATCTTTACCAAGAAAACTCCAAACATGGCCAGGAAAAATGGGACATGACTGAAAAAATGAATGGACAGTAACAACAACATATTACAAATGGTGTGCCAGGCAGTATTTTACAAAGACAAAGATGAAGTGGACCTTGACCCCAAAGAGTTTATATTCTATCCAAGGGAAACAGAATGAACATATGAAATATTCCTTAAGATCACTTCCACCGCTAAGGTTTTATTTAACATTAACATTAAAAGATAAAAGAATTACCCTCTAGCTAACAGGAATTTTCGGTGAATTATTTCAAAGTATTTCCTTTACTTCTTCAATTCTCCATCTTAATTTTAAGAATGAAGATTATAGATTTAGAGCAAGAAGGTAATTTAAAGGCCATTCAATCTAACCTCTTCATTTTAAAGATAAGGAAACTGAAGTCCACTGAGATTAAGTGACTTGCCCAATGGTAGGGACAGAAGCAAAATTTGAACTCAAATGTTCTGACAGCAAAATCACTGTTTTTTCTCATTACACCATGCTGAATTTCTCAAGAGAATAGCCATAAGAAAATACTCCTTTAGTCACAAAATATCATTCCTGGGACACTTCCAGACATCTAACTATTTTTTAAAGCAGTAGTCATAGAATGCATTCGATATTCATTAAAAATAGAGAAGTAGATCATGGAAAAGACCAGATAACAAAGATAAAAAAAGCAATGGAACCAAGTGTTTGGTAAACCCCAAAACATCAATTACTTAGGACCGAACTCTCTGTTTGATTTTTTTAAATACTGGGAAAACTACAGAGTAACACAACAGAAATCATACCAGCATTTTATGCTGTACTGCAAAATAGATACTTGATCTTAATATTAAAGAGTATACCATTAAAATAAAAAAGAGAAGCCGATCATAACCCTTTCAAAATTGTGAGTGAGAGATGATGCATAATAAAAAAAGGGATAAAGGAAACTATAAAAGATTATACATAGTATGTATACATGTATAAAATTATATGGAAATGATAAAAATTTTATATGAAGAAATAAATAGGAATATTTTTAAAGAATGTAATTTCTTAGAAAAGAGTCATGTCATTAAACTATGTAGATAAATAATAACATAGATGATAGACATAGATATGACAAATAACAAAAATATGACATCCTCCCATTACATAATAACTTGTCAAATGGTATGAAAAGTTTCCCCAAGATTATAAACTATTAATTACCATGTGAAAGAATGTTCCAAAACCACTAATACAAAGCAAGATAAATCAAAACAACCTTGAGGTTTTGCCAAATGAAATCAGAAAATTATCAGTGACAAAAAGGGTAATAATCCTCCATATTGTAAGGTTGTGAGAACCTAAAAAAAGACTAGTGTGTTGTTTGTGGACCTGTGAATAAGCACAGCATTTAGGAAAGTAACTTGAAATATGAAAATAAAGTTATAAAGTCAGTAAAATGTTCATAATCTCTGAGCCAGAGATCTCACAGCTAGGTGTGTACTCTGCCACAATCACTAATAACAGGAAAGTGTTCATATACCACAAAATTTTGTAGTTTCACTTTTTTTGGTAGGTAAGAATTAGACATATTGATTGGATAATAGCTAAAACAAATTGTGGCACAGAAAAGTAATGGAATATCATTCTACTGTAAGATACGATGAGCACAGCAAACCATTGACTGAAAGTTATAAACTCAAACAGAGAAAGTAAAAAGAGAAATATGCATTACTACATTCATTTAAATGGAAAACTTGTTACCACAATATACTTAAAAGAGAATTTTGTGAAATTACCAAAAAGTATGAATGAATATAAGTAAGAGAAAAGCAAAATAATATTATTTTCCCTCTTTTCTTCTAATGGGGAATGCATGAACAAATTGTGGCATATGATTGTAACAGAATATTATTGTACTATAATGATGACAAGGATGATTTCAGAAAAGCCTGGAAAAACCTATGTGAACTGATACAAAGTGAATTGAGCATAACCAGGAGAACATTATACAGAATAACAACATATTATATGATGAACAATTGTGAAAGACTTAGTTATTCCTAGCAATACAGAACCATACATTAATCCAGGTTACCTCCCATGATTCATGATGAAAAATGCCATATGCCTCCAGAAAAAGAACTGATAGAGTTTGAATATAGACCCAAACATGTTATTTAAATTTCTTCATTTTTTGTTTGTTTTCTTTCAAAAAGTGACTAATAAAGGAAAATGCTTTATATAATTGCACATGTAATATCTTTATCAGATTGCTTGGCATATCAAGGAGGGATGAGGGAAGGGAAAGATGCAGAAAATTTGGCTCAAAAATTTTTAAAAATGTAAAAAAATTGATTTACATGTAATTGATAAAAATATTAAACAAAAGAATCCATCACATCTCGCTATATTGAGAAGGTGGGTAGTCCACAGATATTGAACATGGGAATTATTTGCAGATTTCTTTCAATGTATCAACCAGTTTACCTACGTTTTTCTTTTCTTTTAAAAGATATTTTTGTTGTGTGATGTGGCTCTTTCAGAGGGAGAAGAGGAAGGATTATAGACCAATGTAAAAGGAAAAGATATCAACAAATATTGTACTTAAAAACAAAACAAAGAATCTTATTGTCAGATTGTAGCTCCATAGACACATAGAATTTTGAAAAGTTCTATATAAATTCCACTCTTTTTAGGAATATTGCTACAAAATACCACCAGTTGTCACACCAGTTTAAAAGACTGTGCATATAGAGATAATTTCTTCCATTTTTCAGCTGAGTATCCCAGGGATCTGTGATTGACCTAGTACAGCTTAACATTGTCACCAGTGGATTGAATAAAAGTATCATAACCACATTTGTAGAAAACATGAGGTTTTGGGATGATGAAGAAGAATAAAAAAACATTCTGAATAGGTTAGTGCTTTGGGATGAATCTAATAAGAATAACAATGAAGACTTGGATGTATTAATAATAATCTGTTGAAAAGGTTTTGTAAGAATGAAATGGGGGTAGCCTAGGTAAAATGCTTTGTAAAATAGTGTTTGAAAGTCTTAAGAGTAGTCTTATTTTATTAAAGCTCCAAACTGTATTAAGATTTTTGGAATGCCCTGAATAAAGTAACATATAATTCATAGCAGTACTAATGATTAGGATATTCCATATATAAAAGCAATATTTTACAGCATAAGAGACATACAAAGGTAAATGAAGCAGTCCTCCTGTAGCTAAAGGAATTTTTATTGGCACCTTTCTAAGACTTTGGAATTAGAGCTGGAAGAGTTATTAAATATAACTCATTCCAAACCCCTAATTTCATGTATTAGGAAGCTGAGATTCATAGAAAGGTCAGTCAGGAATTAAGAAGAGCTGGGATTAAAACCCAAATTCTTCTGACTTGAAATTCCATATTCTGTCCCAGGTATTTTACTGTTGGGATGGTACCATGCATTTAGTGAACTCTAATGGATATAATGAATGTCTATTATTTTTTTGATGGAGAATATTCAATATGTGGAAAAATTCAGTACTTCCCTAAAATCTATAGACTTTTGGAAATCTCTAGGACACTTCGAGATTATGGGACTTTCACATCATTTTCTAGTCAATATGTTCTAGATGTGTGGTTTGAAAATGGAAGATCTTCTTGACTCTAAGACCAGCTCTATCCTCTATGACACAATAATTCAAACTTGAATGACTGCTGTAAAAAAAGTGTTCTATAAAATGTGGTTTAACCTCAGAAGATAGAGGCCTTTTCATCTTTTTTTTTCTAGTTGTGTGAGTCTTAGTTTCCAACCTTTGGATGAAAATTATGGCCATAGATTAGAGTTCATACAATTTAAACATTTTAATTTTACAAATGAGGAAACTGAGGTCTGGCCAAATTAATTGACTTTCCCAGGGTCATGTAGCCAGGACTCATGAGGCAGAATTTGAACTAGGTCTTCTTGACTCCAAGTCCTAGTCTCTGTCCACTACCCCATACTTTTTTTATTCTACAAATTAATCTTGTTCTACATTGATATTTTTCTATATTTTAAAGAATGTTGGTAGTCACCATCTAGCAAAGGACTTTATTCATAAAATAAACAATAATTTCTAAGTATATGGTTCTGGGAGGCAAAAACCAGATATAATGGAGAGTTTATACAGTCTGCTACATAAATTGTGTATTAACTTTATGAACCAAAGTTTTCCAAAACTTAAACAGTTATAGCATTTCTTAGTAAAATAATATGCTAAACTTCATAATCCTCTCCCATTGCCAAATATAGGGGCTGCTGTCATGTGCTTTTAAATATATATGTATATATAATATGCTTATTATATATTCAAGTAGTAAAGAAACAAATTAGAATTAGAATCCAATCAGAACTGTAAAAGCAATTATTTGTGGAAGGCTGAATGCTCATAGGTAAGATTGACATGATGTGATAAGATTATGTTTTAACCTAGAGAAGAGAAGACTTAGAAGATTTGATTGTTTTCTTCAAATAGTTAGAGGGCTGTCATATGGAAGAATGAATAGATTTATTCCTGTTCTCACTAGAGATCAGAACTGGGAATTAAGGTAGGGAAGTTTTAGGTTTTTTTTGAGGAAGAACATCCAAACAATTAGAGCTATCAATAGAGTGAAATTCTTTCTTCTGCTCCTTTTTCTTTGTGTCCCCAATGTTTAATACAGTTATACAATTCCTGGCACATCGTAAGCACACAATGAATTCTTGTTGACTTGCATGGTAGTGAGCTCCCCATCAATCAGGAGCTTTAGGCAAAGACAAAATAAATGGCAACTTATTTGGAATAGGTAATTCAACAAATTATCAAACATCTGCTGTGTTCGGGATGTCATTCTAGAAAACAAAAATAAAACAGCCCTTGCACTTACGGAGCTTCTATTTACCTGGGAAATCTTGTAGAAAGAATTTATGCTTCTGATCAGGTTGGTACCACATGTTGTTTCAGCTGTCTGCTACCTCTGGGCCACAGAAGCTAAAACAAAAAGAAAAGTGACTTTTTTATTTAGGTAAGTAACTTTCGTGGGGATAAAACTTAGGGTGGTAAATCTGTCATTTTAGAAGGCAAAGATCAAGATAAATGGATTTTGAAATTAACATCAAGGGATTATTATCTGAATATTTTCCTTATACAAAGAATTTAAACATAGACTGTAACTTGTTGTACAATCCGGGATGGCTACTTTCCAAAATTCAAGTCTCTTCATCTTTTGCCATGCGGTTGAGTACTATGATTGTGCGTTTCTAGAGTGACTAATATTAAGAGATCTATTAAAGCATTGTGGTGTTGTCACCATTTTTATTATTATGTCTGTAAGGCAGCCTAAAGATTCATATGACACATTGTCTTTATTCTCTGCTTGAATATTCCTTAAATTCTCTCTCTTTTCAGTTTCATCATTTTATCATTCCCATATTCAACCTCGCTTCTTTGAGGTTGATTCCAAAATCTGTAGTTCCAGTCCTAACCTCACTTTTCAGCTTTGGTTCCTCTTTCTCCTATATATCTTCTCTTGGTTGGCCCATGGGCATCTAAGAGTCAATAGGTTTTAAATTGGAGTTAGGATTATTCCATGAAGCTTGATTTTCCTTTTCACTACCAAATCTGCAACATGATTTTTGTAGACACCAAGAACTGAATCTTAAAAAAATTTTGTCTTCAAACCAATGCTACCACAATTAGAAGGGAAGCAACAAATTGGGGAAAAATCTTTATAACAAAAAACTCAGACAAAGGTCTAATTACTCAAATATACAAAGAGCTAAATCAATTGAACAAAAAATTAAGCCGTTCTCCAATTGATAAAAGACCAAGGGACATGAATAGGCAATTTTCAGATAAAGAAATCAAAACTATCAATAAGCACATGAGAAAGTGTTCTGAATATCTAATAATTAGAGAAATGCAAATCAAAACAACTCTGAAGTATCACCTCATACCTAGCAGATTGGCTAAAATGACAAAAAGGGAAAGTAATGAATGTTGGAGGGGATGTGGCAAAATTGAGACATTAATGCACTGCTGGTGGAGTTGTGAACTGATCCAACCATTCTGTATGGCAATTTGGAACTTATGTCCAGAGTCCTACCAAATTCCTTTTATGACACAAATATGGTACTGATTCCAAAGCCAGGGAGATCAAAAACAGAGAAAGAAAACTACAGACCAATCT
>NW_025352451.1:0-6151 GCF_016433145.1 Gracilinanus agilis
CAACACACACACACACACACACACACACAGGCTGCCAAGGAAGCTCCTCGCCTAGGCCCCGCCCCTCACTCCAGCTCCCCCCTCCTTACACGCCTGCCCCCTCCCTTCCCAGAAGGCTTTGCGATGAGGACCCTTGGGGCTGGGGACCCTTCAGGGCTTCTCATCGAACCTTCCGGGATCTCGGGACCTCCCCCCGGCAGTCTCTGCGTCACGGAACTGGAATCGAACTTTCCATCCCGGAGGAAGACGGAGGACCAAGCGGAGCCGCGAAAGGATACAGAGCCTGACAGCCGCCTTAGTGCATACTTAGTACGGAGCGGAAATAACCTAAGAGCTAGCCTTTCTAGCTCCGCCCTCCTCCGCCAGTGTCCCAATCCTAGCAAGTATTTGCCGAACTCATTAAACATCCGCATGGTTTCCGTGACAACTGACGCCCACTCTCGCCTGGGGCGCAACTCCGAGCCTGCAAGGACTTCTGGGAAACGTAGTCCCGACGCGGGGAGAGCCTGCTTCGGGACCTGCTTAGGGCACTTTACAAAAGCTTGCGGACTCTGGGATCGCCTCAGGGACGATCTGCCCAGGCCCAGGGGCTTGGGGTGAGCAAGGGCTGAATGCAGCTGCTTAGGAGGCGCGGTAGTTAACGAAACTAGATCTTTGGGAAAGAAGGAAGGCCCAGGGCATAGTTAAATTCGAGCTTTAGCTAGGAAGGGCTAGAAGAGCTGGGCGTGGCTTCTCTGCTTCTTCCCAATTCAGTCCTGTGGTTTCTGGGAACGAGGCAAGTCGGAGCCGGAGTCAATTTACTCCATTTAGTTGTTGGTTTCAACCTTTAGGAAAGTCGGGAATTGGAATAACCAAAATCAGGTCCTCATTTCCGGCAGGGGTCCCAGAATCATCAAGCCTGACTGCGGAGGGGAGCCAGAAGAGCAGTCGTGCTCCCGGAATCCCGCTTTTGTGGGAGGCAGCCTGGAACAACGTCAGGCTGTCTGTCCAGCAGAGTCTGGGGGGGGGACAATCTACTGCCCACAGCAAACAGGCGTTGACAATTTGCCAGCATCGCCCACGTCGTCCAACAGAATGAGATGCCCCTTTCCCAGAGCCGGCACGTGATCTTGTCCCTCCCGAGAATTCTTCTCTGCCACTGACAGGTTTCTCCAGCCACTTGCTGGCTAGAAAACGAAACGAGAACTCCATCACCCCGTTCCAAAAAGGAACCCATGGACTGCGCACTGTGTTTATGGGCGTATCTAAGCCCAAATGACGCCGCCAGCCACTGCAGCCCTTCTAAAATCATTTGATATTCATGCTTGGAACAATATTAAAAGATCACCTTTGTAGCTCGCTTTTAATAACATCTTTTTCTACTAAAATCCACACTAAGCAAATACAGTTTGCCCAACGGGGGGGGGGGGGGCGGGACAGAGGTGGAGCCCGCCCCTCCCGGAGACCCCCTCCTCACAATAAAAGTACCGAATCCCGCAGCCTGGGTTTATTCTCTTTCATGAAAGAGGCACCGCCTCTAATCAGAGGGCAAACCCTTTCTGCTTGAGCCTGGCCTTTTATGGGCTCCAAGGCAAGCCTCCCCGCCACCAATTCTCCACCTCCTTTGTCTGCCTCCAGAAACTAGGGGTGAGGTGGGGGGGGGGGCAAACTTACAGGCTACAGTTTTACCCCATCAGAAAATAGGACAAGCACAACTGGAACACCTAGAGCAGGGGTGGGCAACGTAGGGCTCTGGAGCCATATCTGGCTCCACCTCCCGACCTGCCAGTCCTGGCAGAGCCCCAAGATGTGCCCCATATCCCAGCCCAGTCTGCCTCCATCCTCCTCCTTCCGCAGGCGTTTATGGCTCTCATGGCCAAAAAGGTCCAAAAAGGTTGCCAACCGTTGATAGAGAGTAGCTTAGAAGCTTGGCTCAGTTAGCAAAGGCCATAACCCCAAACTTTAACACCTGTAGCCTGCTGGAACATGCTCAGGGGCACAACTGAGCAGAAGCGGTGCATCTGTCAGCATGTTTGAAGCTGGCACATTGCTTGGCCAGGGGGCTTTTGGAAAACATATTCTGAGGGCAGTAAGTCATTTAACTCTGCCTCAGTTTCCTCCTCTGTAAAATGAGCTGGAGAAGAAAATGGCAAAACACTCCAGCATCTCTGCCAAGAAAACCTCAAATGGAGTCAAGAAGACTCAGATGCTACTGCGCTGACTGCACAATAGCACATTTCTGTGAGACTTTCCAGAAAAGCTTAGTTCCCAATTAATTCGGAAACAACAAACAGGCATTTAATAATGGACTACTATGTTCCAGGTGGGGGCAGCTGGGTGGCTCAGTGGATTGAGAGCCAGACCTAGAGACTGGAGGTCCTAGGCTCAAGTCCGGCCTCGGACACTTCCAGCTGTGTGACCTTGGGCAAGTCACTTGACCCCTATTGCCCACCCTTACCACTCCTGGGCCAAGGACAATCCCTAGCCCGGGTGAAAAAGGCTCAGGAGGGTTGGGCGTGGGGCTAGCAACCCCACCCTGTAAAAACTACATCTGCTAAAGAAACTGCAACCTAAAGTAGGGGCAGCTGGGCTAGCTCAGTGGATTGAGAGCCAGGCCTAGAGACGAAAGGTCCTAGGTTCAAATCCGGGCTCAGACACTTCCCAGCTAGGTGACCCTGAGCGACTATGTGACCCATTGCCTACTGGTTGTGGCCCTATGCTCCTAGAATGGAGTCCTAGGATAAAAAAAAAAAATGTTCCAGGTAATTCTGGCCCTATCATCCCCCTACCCAATAAATTCAAGTGGCTCCCTACCATCTCCAAGATCAAATAGAAAATATTCTGCTTGGCATTCAAACCCCTTCACAATTTAACCCTCTTTACCTTTCCAGTCTTCTTGTACCTTCCTCCCCAACACGTTTTTCAACCCAGTGACACTCATTTCCTGGCTGTTTCTTGAACAAGACACTCCATCTCTCTTGCTCTGGCCATTCCTCTCCCCCCTAATTTTTATTGATGAGATGGAGTAAAGACCAGCTACACAATGGAGATGGTTTGGTTGAGGACCCTAAAGAACCAAACAGATTCTATTTCATGAGCACCAACTCCACCTTGTGCTGACACGTGGATTCTCCATCTTGTTTTTCTGCAAATCATCCAAAGGAAACTAGATGATATTGTGGTGGGGGAACTTGAGGTGAACCCCAAGTTCAGGACAGGTTACCCTTTGTAAGAATGCAAGACTCCAAAACTTGGCTTAAAAATAAAAAGAGAAATGTATTAATTTGGAGTTCATGTTGATATGGCTGGGAGACAGTGCATGTAGGGTTCAGCACTGCCTCTCTGAGGAGATGGGGTAACGGGATTTTATGCACCTTCCACAGCAGGGGTTATAAGATAAGAAAAAGGGGGATGGGGTGAGTTAGGAATGAGGTAATTTCATTGATATTGGGTCTGTAGGGGATGGTCTATAGAACTCAAAGAATGGTTAGATTAGGTACCATCTAGTGTTTTATCAGAGTAGAACCAGGAGGTACATATCTATGTTAATTGAAGGTCTCAGGCCATGATGGCAAACCTATGGAACATGTGCCAAAGATGGCATGCAAAAACCTCTGTGGGAACCCCCAAGTCCCTGGCTTGGCTGACTGGAAACCTGGCCCCAACCCTAATCCACCCCCCAAATTCAGGGGGTGGAACATACAGTTGGGGGGTGGGGGCATGGCACTCAATGGGGACCAGGACATGGGCATGCAGTCTTGAGAGAGAGGGGGTCATGGCACAAGGTCCCTAAAAAGTTCCAAAAGGTACGCCATCACTGGTCTAGTGGAAAGACCAAAATGGGCTGGATGGTTCTTTTGGAAGCAGGAAGGAGTTTCATAAGTCCTCTTTGACCTAGAACATTTCTGGAGTTTTGGGGTGTCTTAGGGGAAACCTATATCCCCATATCAATACGAACCATCTATTGTTTCATAAATACAGGTAGATACAATTAATCAGCATCTCAATTCTATGACTAGAAGGACCTCAAAACTTTCTTGTCCTCCCAATTCCACCAAAACTTCTTTCCCCTCCTAATTTAGGAAGCCCCTAATCTTTCTCAATTAGAATTTATATTTTATTTTGTATCCTGGTTAATCACTTCCTTAAAATGATGAATTCTTTTTACTGTATAAAAGTCTGTCTCACTCTGGCATGGGCATTGTACCCCCAAAAGTATGGAAGTGTTCCAGGCAAACTATAAGCAGGGAAATTCCTTTGCTCCCTTCTATCCTTGTGACTCCTAACCCAAGAACATCTAATAATTCCTATAAGACCCTGAGAGGATTATCCAGATGGACAGAGAGATATACCTCCAGGCTATGCCTTGATACCATCACATTATATCTAAGACATCTACCTGTCATGTCCCCTAAATTATGAGGGTCACCCCCTATGTTTTCAGGCAGACCCCGTTCAGATGACCAAACCCCACTGCCCACGCCTCAGTGCATACCACTCTAGAGTCACATCTTCAGCGTGGCACAAAGTCACGTCTCCACTGTTGTAAAGAGTATAAAGACCCCAGAAATCATGTCATCTCAGAGAACAGCTTTCCCACCCATGCTGTTCCACCTAGGAGGCAGTCTTCCACCAATGTTCTCCTCCTGGCCAGATTTAACATTACCTACTAAATTAATAAATTTCTCTTTTCATTTTTAAGCTAAGTTTTGGAGTCTTGCATCCTTGCAAAAGGTACCCTTCCCAAACCCCAGGGGTTCACCTCAAGCCCCCTACAACAACTCTATATTCAGGATCTTTGGGCTGAATGGATCTTTGGTCCATTTATTATGCCTGCCTAGCTAATAAATTACTTTTGCTCAGATTGTTTCTTTAGTTATTAGTAATTACCCACCACCCCCATTCACTGTCTTCTCTGGCTTCCTGTAAGTCTCAGCTAAAATTCCATCTTTTACAGGAAAGGGCTGAAACTGTGTTTTAAGTCTTTTGAATCCACAGTGCTTAGTACAGAGTTTGTGGTGCTAAATAAATGTTTATCCATTAATTGATTGACTGAGGTACAAAGACAAAACTATATGTTGCAGAGCTTGGCATCCGTAAAGAGACAGAAGAGGCTACCTCATCCTCCATTTTCCTCCAATTTCCATTCTTGGCAGAGGTGGGGATCCACAGAAGCAGAACACTATATAATGTCATTGTTTTTGCCATGTATTTATTGATTTGCTCAATTTTTTCTATCTTAGAGATAAGGGGAAAGGACCCCCAAATTTACCTTTGTCTCATAGGAACTTGCCTGTAAGGAACTCCACACTCAACAATAAGCCATCAGTCATTAAGCACCATGAGGAAGAGTGAAAGAGATACTGTTATAAATAAAAATTACTCTGGTGGCTTGTTACTAGAGAAAGAGAGAAATAGGTTTCAGCCTTAGAGAAAGAGAGAGAGCGTGCAGAGTTTTAGTTATAAGGAATCATGAAAGTATTAAAGATGTATTCAAAAGCTGACTCTAACGAGCATAGTGTTCATGGACCAGACTTGTGGATATATTTCTCATACTTCACATGATTGATTGCTGAATCCTTAAATTGGATGGGGCTTAAATTTTGTGGAACTCAAACCTCTCCCATTGTCTCAGGTCTGGAAGGTTGGCATGCAATTTTGATAGCTTCACTGTAATGTCAACGACCTACACTCAGCATCTGAAAGAGATGGTGCCAGTGTGCTGAAGGAAGAAGGACTTTCAAATGAGCTTCTAGTCTGGGCACTGGCTATACCATTGTTTAGGGATCTGTCTCTTTTATCTTGTTGTTGATTGCCAATATGATACTAATATTTCTGCCGTGACATCCCTCAACCCCCATTCCTACTTTACTTAATAAAAGCAGTTCAACTCAGTCACTCTAGAACCTCTGACCATCTGCGAAGTTGACATGCTGACCTGATTTCACCACACTGTCTTATCTCTGTGTTTCTTTTTTCTCTGATTTTTCTATGTCTCATTCTTTCTAGACAAGCTTAACCCTTTGCTTTCCAGAATCCAACTTCCCTCCATAGGTGATTCAAACCCACACAAGAATTTTATGTATGAGCTAGATGAGAGAGAGAGAGAGAGAGAGAGAGAGAGAGAGAGAGAGAGAGAGAGAGAAAGAGAGAGAGAGAGAGAGAGAAAGAG
>NW_025352452.1:0-4756 GCF_016433145.1 Gracilinanus agilis
ATATATTGTATATATTGTAATATTGTATATAGTGTATATAGTATAAATTTTCTATTTTATATACTAATTTTAATATATACTAAATTTTTGTACTATATACACTATATATAATATTACAATATATACAATATCAATACAATATGTTATATATTACATTCTATAAATATATAAATTGTTTTAAAGTATGAATAAATATGTATAATATATGCATATATAATATATAATTTAATAATTCATATTTATATATACATGTAAAAGCAGTTGAACCATTCATATAACAGTTTATCTACTAGCATTCATAAAGTGCCTATTATGGGCCAGATACTGTGCTAGGTACTGGTGATACAAGAAAAGAAAAACAAAAAAGCACAACCAAAAAGTCCTTTTTCTCAAGGAGCTCACAATCTTGTAGACAGATTAATATGGCTTAGAGCTTGGAAAACCTAGTTTTCAATCCTTCTTCCAATACTAATTGACTGTTTCATTTAACTTCTCTGAGACTTTGCTATCCTACAAAATGAGAATAATAATATTAATATAGTGTTCATTGAAGTAATTTTTTCTGGATTATATATTGATACAATTGTTAATAATTATTTTCTGACATTTTTGGTTTTTGTTCTTTCCCTCCCTCTTTCAGCCCCCTCTTCCCCAAGATGGTAGGTAATATGATATAGGTTGTACATGTTTTATCATGCAATATATATTTCCATGT
Organism: Gracilinanus agilis; assembly: GCF_016433145.1. NCBI lineage: Eukaryota > Metazoa > Chordata > Mammalia > Didelphimorphia > Didelphidae > Gracilinanus > Gracilinanus agilis. The sequence goes on from NW_025352452.1 coordinate 716, forward strand.
TCATCAATTTGTGAAAGAAGATATATATCACTTAGACTAGAGGAAAATCCATTGAGGAAAAAAAGTGAAGAATGATATGCTTCGGTCTCCATTCAGACTCTGTCAGTTCATTCTACAGCAGTGGATAGTCTTTTTCATTATAAATCCATTGAAAATGTCCTGGATCCTTGCATTGCTGATAATAGTTAAATCATTCACAGTCAATCATCATACATTATTGCTCTTATTGTGTACAACATCCCCCTGGTTCTGCTCACTTGACTTGGCACCACTTGGCATAAAATGCTTTCTGGATTTTTTTAATCAACTTATTCATCATTTCTCATGGCACAATAGTATTCCATTATAATCATAGTCCATTGATTCAGTCATTCCCCAACTGATCAACATCCCTTTTGTTTTCAATTCTTTGCTACCACAAAAAAGCTTCTCTAATTATGTATGTATAAGTGGGTCCTTTTCCCATATTTTTGCCGTCTTTGGGATATAGACCTAGTAGTGGTATTGCTGGGTCAAAGGGTATACACAATTTTATGGTCCTTTGGGTGTTTCTCAAAGTTTCAAACGCTATCTAAATACTGATTATTTCCACCAATCCACAAATCAATAAGCATTTAAGTGTCTACTTTATGTTTGACATAACTTTTAGAATTTCCCCATGTAGAATTATTCTCTCCTGTAAAGGTACCAACAGCTCCTATCCTAAGTGAACTCTATTCACTAAGCATAAAAGAAAATGTGTTTGTGAAAGCCATTTAGGGCTGGACCCAGGATTCCTCCAGATAGATCAGTATCTCTGACGTAGGGAAACTTTCATAGCAGGTTAGGGTGAGAATTTTTTTGTTGTTATTGCAGCTTCATTTAATATGCATTAAATTCTCAGTGAACTGTCAGCTGAGAAGTATTGCTTGGGATCAAAGGTGCCTGATTAAAAAAAAAAAAGTGGCACAATGCCCTTGACTGGGTTAATGGCGCCAACTATCTATTCCTTGTCAGGGGAAGCACTCATGAGGATTAGTGAGAACTGCAATAGCAAACCTGACAAAGAATGAAGGCCATGGTAACACTGTGTAAGAAAATGCTCAAAGGAGAAATTATGCTACTGTCATAAGAAGAGAAACAAGTTCTCTGGCAAAAGCCACTATAAATCTTCCTTGAAATACAGGGTCTTTTTCATTTGAAATATATGAGAAAAATGACACACCCGTGTGTCTATTATTAAAGCAAAAACAAATATCTGAAAGCAAAGGTCATTTAAATAACTTCCAGAATCAGGTCTAGGCGCTTGAGTGACAGGTCTTGGGTAATTTGACATTCCCTGTTTTGATTTACTTAATCTCTTTCAGCAACTAAAACTGGGTATGACACAGAATGTCTCATGACAACCAAATGGAAAATAGGCTAAAGAGAAATGACTGCTTTTCTTCCTGTTATATTTTCTTGTTCATGCAAGAAATTGGTTATATAGCCTTAGCTTATACTCTTCTTGTCTCATCATGCTTCTTTTGAATGCCCAGACACCTGTTGGACCATTGGTAAATATGTATTGATGTGTCTCAGTTGAAGAAGCTAGTTTTTTGCATTAAAAGTTATGATATTCTATTTCTTGCAAATTAGTAAGAATAATTATCTATGTAGCCATTTGAAGCTTAACGTGATTAGTATAACAATCAAGTAAGCCAGAGAATCACATGAGTAATTACATATAAATCCTGAAAAAAAGACAACAAATAGGTGTGACATAAAACTGACCTGCCAGTGTTCATTTAATAATCTTATTTAATCTTTAATGACAGTGGGAACTATTACAATTGGAATCTCATAACTCAGTGCCTGATATGTGGGGAAGAGGCAGCCGTACTTAACGGAGATGAAATATGAAACTTATGAATGTGATGTCAAGAAGTTATACAAAGACCTGACTAAAAAAAATTAGAAATCATCACTAAAAACAACACAATTTTAAAGTCACCTAAGTTTAGATTTTAAAGATAAAAATAAAATTTTAAAAACTGAAAAGATTATAGAGACTGTTTTAGTCTACAATTAGTAAGTAAATAACAATGAATAAATAAAGGAATAAAGGTGACTTAGAGGATATTAGTAATCTATGTCTATCACCTGGAATTTTTTCCTTCCTAACTGATATAAAATCCTTATGATAGTAGTCTATACAACTATTAGGGATGTCCTTGGACAACACGAGAATATTTTAAGACTACTTTTGCAGATGACTTTCTGGATCACATTTTCACAATCATGCAGTCAATTGGAAGGTGATGGTGATTATAATAATCCACTATGTATTATTTGTTATTTGCACACACAGATCTGGGATTTAATACAAATCCTTGCAGATTCTCCTTAATATACCTCCCATGCATGTGCTACTCTCATAAAAGATTCTTTGAAAGATACAACCAAAGAGATAATTTTGTTCAACAGTCTTATTAGTATGAACGCCAAGCGAAGCTTCAATAAATCAAAGAGACATACTCAGTGAAAGACTGTCATGGAAGGTAGCCTTCTCAAAGTTCCTCTGGAAAATGGTTCCTTATAAATAGTGAGGTTGTATACAAACTATCCTATTTGCTTCTTAATCTAAAACAGTGTCTCCTCAATGGTATTCAGAAAGACTAGTCTAGCAATTCAAATAGGTAAAATCAAGTGGAACAAAAATGTATATTACCTAGATAATAACAAGTAACTATGCATAATTTAGTTATTTCTTAAGTGATATCCATTAGGAACTACAAAAGTATAATGATGTGGGGCCATCAGTCAATGGAGGAGCAAATGGGGCTGAAATGTTTTTGGGAAATTATATAGCAATTTTAATTATTGCAAGATTCTCTGTCAAAAGCCTGTATTCTTTACATAGACGCTCTCCTGTTAAATCAATTTTATTATGAATTGTGGAATGTGATGATATTAAAAGGTGGAAAGTTATGAGTGATTTTTGTTTTAATTGAAAGATGAACAATAGATATTAGTATCTTGAAACATATAGGCAAGAGATCTTTTACAAGAGACATTATTAGGACATGTATGCCTGTAAAGATAGAGACAATAGAGTTCAAGTGTTCAATGAGTATCAATGGAATATTTCAAGAACCTGAGAATGACATCCAGTGTATTGAATAGATAACCTTTGGAAGATTTATGGGTAAAGTATGGAAAATTAAATCATAACATTAGTTATAGTTACATTATATTCATCATTGGGAGATGGAATACTACACTGACAAGATTGAAAAAATATCAATGTATAATGTTATACATTTTGGAGATCAGTCTGGAATTATGCTCAAAGAGTTATAAAATTGTGTATACCTTTTGACCCAGGATTACCACTATTGGGTTTATTTCCTAAGGTTCAGGGGAAAAAAGAAAAAGAACCTATAAGTTCTAAAATATTTATAGCTGCAATCTTTGTGATGGCAAAGAATGGGATACTGAAGAGATGCCTATCAGTTGTGGAATGGCTAAACAAATTGTGGCATATCCTTGTGATGTAATACTACTGTACTATGGGAAATGATGAACAGATTAATTTTGGGAAAAAAACATGGAAAAGGCTACATGAAGTTATGAAGAATAAAATTATTTGAACCAAGAGAATACTATTTTCATCAACAGAAATATTGTTTGAACAATGACTTGCATATATGTCCACCTCCAGAGAAAGAGCCAATTAATAGAAATGAACTAATTTTATATTTACACATATGCAATTAAAATCTGTTCTCCTAAAAACTATGATCCCATGCAAAACTATAATTCCCAACAAAACTAAAATTCCCAGAACCCCACTCACTTCCTGTTGTTACCTGCTGAGGTAGACAGGATATAAATTAGGTGAAGGTCCATCTCTCTGTCTCTCTTGCCTTCCTGTCACAGCTTTGGTGGAGCAAGCATTCTAAGCAGGTAGAAAAAAATTAATCATGTGGTTTTGTTTTGTTAGATAATAAATTTGCAAAAATTAATACTTGAATTATTGGGCATTAATTTAACTTCTACATATATACATATAGACATGTT
>NW_025352453.1:0-3500 GCF_016433145.1 Gracilinanus agilis
TATATATATATATGCCAGAGATTTAAACCTTAAAGTTTAGTAACAATTACAAACTTTGCAAATTTATTTTAAATAACTTTATTTGTGTGTCTCATCACTTCTAATTTGAGTCTCATGGAGAATGCGGTGGTAGATAGAGAACACTGGAAGCAAAAAAAAATCTTCTGTTCAATTCTTGCCTTGGTTGCTTTATTATCTCTGATTCTGATCAAATAATTTAATTTCTTTGGATCTCAGTGTCTTCAGTTTTAGAATGATGGTCTGGACCTGTACTTTAATGTAATTTTCACTTCTAACTCTACAATTATGTTGAAGCGCTGAATTTCCATTCATTTCAATTAATATATTTTATATCATTTAGTATGAAACTACTTCATTTTATATATTGCTTTAAGAAGTACATGTTGTAAAACTTCTTATGTTAAGTACTTTACTATTTCCTGACCCTGAATAAAGGAAACAGAAGCAATCATGGTCAGTCGTAAAAGTAGGACTAGTATTTACTTCTCTATGAATGTATATCAGTAACAGGGTTCTCAAATTTTAGGACTGAAAGTGAAAATGTTGTGTCTTTATGTTTCTTCTTGTAAGTTATTGTCTCCTATGATATCAATGTCTTTCCCTAAACAGTTGTCTGAAGATAGTAATGTCAGAATCAATAATGTGCTTGGACCTTGTACTAGAATTTGTTAACTATAGCTAGCATACTTTGAATATTGATTTTATTAATCAATGAATTGTACCAACTGCCAAAATCCTGTGAAAACAGCTGGGAACATCCACAAGATGTCTTTCATTGCAGGCTGGAAAAAGTGATGGACCACCGACTCCATTTACTCTATTTATATGAATAGTCAGTTTTTCAGCTCGGAATTATGTTCCAGAGATTTCTTTATTTCTTACAATATGAAGCCTAATTCCATAGAAAAATAATTTCACATTTTACAAGATTTGTCTGATATTCCAGCTGCTAGTGCCCCCACTTAAATTATCTTTTGTTTATATGTTTTGCACATATTTATATATTCTTATAGATGTTCATTCTGTTTTTCCCAATAGAGTATACGTTCCTTGAAGGAAGAATCTATTTCATTTTGTCTTTGTTGCCATAGTACCTAGCACAGCACCTGGTGCATGGTGCTAGTAAATACTTTTGGATTTTGTTTGAAAGAAGCTCAATGGACTATAAACCAAGAGTTAAGGTTTCAAATTTCATCTCTTCTCCTTTCTAGTTGTGAGACCTTGAGCAAAACATGACTGCACAGTGCCATATTGTATAAATGGTAAGACTAAATGTTCTCTAGGATTCTCTTCCAGGTCCTAAATTTTTACGTGTTTATAATTTTATAAGGTGATTTTCCTGGCCCTTTCTAGCTGCTAAATTTTATAGTTTTTCTTTCATCCTTAAAAAATAAGTAGAGCATAATGTCTAGATTTGAGTCAAAGAAGAATCTGCATAGGTCTGTAGAGAGAGGATTTGGAGTCAGAACTTCTGATTTTAAATCCTAGTTTTGCCACTTCCTAACTATACAACCTTGGGCCATACATTTAACCTTTTTAATCTTGACTGCTTCATCTATAAAGAATAAAGGGATGAAATTGTATGATCTCTCAAGCTCCTTCCAGACATAAATTTACAAGCTTATCCTAAGATTATTCTGAAAGCAGTATGAAGGATAGCAGGAAGAGGGAAGAGGATAGAGGCAGAAAGACAGATTGTAAGACAAATTGTGCCAACATTTGTATGACAGTGGCATCTTTGACATAAATGGGTAAGAGAGGAGATAATTGTGAATCTACTATTTGCAGAGGTACTGTATTAGATAATAGGCATATAAAGATGAAAAATTACACAGTCATCGACTTCAAGGACCTTAAAACCTAACGATTGAGATAAAACATATATGCAAATAAAAATGACACAATGTAGAATGTGACAAGGTCAAGAGAATGATCTTAACAATGTATTGTAATAGAAATATTCAGAAGGAACACTTATTTTTAGTTGATTAAATGAGAGAAAGTTTCATGGAAAACATGGAATCTGAGATAGACCTAGAATGACAGAAATGTACATTTGGAGCTGGATACAACCTTAAATATTCTCTAATTAAATGCTCTGATTTTAAAGAGATGATCCTGAAGTCCAGAGAGATGAAGAGATTTGCTCATTTTCATAAGGCTAAGAAGTGACAGAGGTGGGATTTGAATCCAGATTTTCCTGATCCCAAGTCTGGCATTCTAGCCTTTCTTAAAAAAAAAAAAAGTACATTCCAGATAGAAGGAAAACTCATATGGAGAAACACAGCTATGTTAAAGAAATCTATATATCACAACAGCTGCTAGTTGGCACAAGCTTTCCCTATTAGCTTGTATATTTTTTTCTAATGAATTTATGATGGTGCTATATCTTTGAGTACTGGTTATGATGGATGAAGCGTGTATAGCTATGATACAGGGATCATATATCCAGATTATATGACTGGATATAGGATGTTGGTAATAACAGTAACAAAATAAGAAACAGATTGTATTGCAACCCTAAAAAATGGGAGAGATTTCGTTTTTCCTGAACAGGTAACTCACACAGTGGCAATAATACAACCTTAAGAGAATGCTTAAAGCCTAATACAATTTATTGTTATATTTAGGTAGCACTGGATTTATTTTTACTTATCTCCTTATTTATTTGTATATTCATTCATCCATTCATTCCTTTGTTTATATATATATGCATATGTAGAGAGAATATATAGATATAAACATTGAACATGACAAGTACTCATGTTTTAAACTCATTTTCAGAGAATGGGACTTTTTGCAAATAAATCTATCTCCAGATGCTGGATCAACATTTTTCAAAGAAAATGCTCTCTCCACACTTCAAAATGTCTATTTGCAAATTAGCTAAAAAACTTTCCTAAACCATTGGTTCTATATCAGGAATTTTTCTTGCCTATATTTAGGACTGATTAATGCTACAGAGGAAAAAGCACTGCCTCTGGAGTTAGAGTATTTTTAGTATTATATTTAGGGTATTTTAAGTATTATATTTAGTTATTAAGTTGAAATTATTTTTAAAGAATACTCCTGAGTGATTTTGGGCAAATCATTGAACTCCCTGAAACTCAATTACCTAATCCATTCCATAAGAACTATAAACAACTTAATATCTGAACATTAAATATGTTTAGATCAGTGATATTTTGTTTTTCTAAAATATTTGAAAATTTATGATTTTTTAAAAATTCATGACAAGTTTTTTATATTTTTTATTATTTCTTTATACTTTATTTTACATGATTGTTGTAAACTTTATTTTTTTCCTTCCTTTATTAAGATGTTGGGGAGAGAAAAATGCTTTTTAAAAGAAAAAATATTGGAGGAGTCTAGATTTTAACCCCCCTTCTGTATTTAATAGTTAGAAGAGAGAGACAAGTGCCAATGTCTATAATGATTTTTTTAATCTTTCTTTCCTTCCTTCTTTCCTTCCTTCCTTC
>NW_025352454.1:0-7849 GCF_016433145.1 Gracilinanus agilis
ACACACACACACACACACACACACACACAGAAAAGTGACCCAGAAATAAGGGTAGAAATATACCTCAAGGGAGCCAATGAAAGCCTGGACTAAGTGATAATCAGAATCTCTTCTTTATCCTTTTGATTCTCTTATATTACTCTTAAAACCCATTATGAAAGTATTTTGGTTATTTTTTAAACTATTATCTCATTTTTTACTTTATTATCTCATAAAGGAAGTTGGAGTAAAAAGAAGTACATTTTCCTCCAAAGTATATTACTAAATTCTACCTTGATGAATATTTCCCAAGGCACACTAAAGAAATTTAAGCCTTCTATTTTCTACTTGTAAGGTATCTTTTCTTTTTCAAAGAAAAGAGATCAATTCCCATCAGGAATCACAATCAATATAATATACAAGATACTGAAAAAAACTAGATCAAAGTCATTAACCTGAGAATTTACATTGTAAAGGGCTATTCTTTTGAAAAGTACTTATTGCCTTACTTTTCTGATGTTTCAGATGAAATTATGCCAAACTACATACATTGACCTCCCAAGCAATCCTTTTCTTGAGCAGTCATGGTTTTCTAGGAGTGAGGACTAATAGGAAGCCTTGGACAACGACCCAGAGTTTTATCTGCCACTTTTGCCTTCAAGATTATTTCCACACTGAAGAAACTTACCTTACTAGTTATAATCTTCGTTTCCTAAGAAATTTCCAGAGTCTTGCCTAAAAAGACATATTCATCCCAAATAAACCACATACCTAGAGATGAAAGTAAATATAAATCTGTGGGGAAGTTAATAAAACTATTATCTGGGGAAAAGGATCCCTGAGACCCATCAGTTGAACTTATCTCAGTCTTCATAAGACCTGAAGCAAATTAGGAAGAAGCTGAAATTACAATAGATTGGCATCTCTGTTTCTAATGTAATGCTCACTGGGGGGATTTTGTTGCTTCAGTATCATGCATGCTTTCAGAATATCGTATTTGATTCCAGGATCAGAGTTATTTTTTTTTCTTCTTTGAGCAATTTGGTAAAAGAAAAAGGGTGAGATCTTGTTTTATCTCTGAGCTGAACAATTTCTTGTTCAAATGGAACTGAACTTCAGTTTTCTTCATCTGAAAAAAAACAGGAGAAATAATAGTCAACCTCTCTCATGACAGAGACAGATGGGGTTATTAAAATAAGATACTATTGATGTGAAAGTTATTTCTTTAATCATCAATAGGCCAAATTTACTAGTGTCTACACTACAAATAATGTTCCTAGCATATTTTTGTAACATGCTTATAATAGTGAGTGAATAATGGACTCCCTGTCTCATCTCTTTACAGAAAAGAATGGGCATTAGAAACTTCAAAGCAACATTTATGAAGACTGGAGCCATGAATGAGGAAGGAAGATGACCAGGACCAGACAACTGAAGCTCAAAATCAATCTTTTCCTGATACACTCTTGTCCTACATCTAAGCTCTGTGGTTGGACTATAGGGGCTGAATTTTGTTCATATGTTTGTGAAGTTTGTTGGGTACCAAAGCAGTCATGATCAGAAGATTTATTCTTCTTGCTCTGAATTCATCATATCCAAGATTTTTTTTAAAAAAAGTAGGCAAAAGAGGTAAAAGAAAGGAAAAAATGCACTCTCAACTACATACACATTAGGAAAAGGTCATGGAGGAAGATCTCCCAAGACCCCAAGGAAAAGGTATTCTTTCTTCATTATGTGGTCTGTCCTCCAGATATACTGATATTTGGATGGTAGTTTGCTTATTACTTCAAGCCTCAGAACATCAAAGTCCCTCTTCAGTGCCATATATCATAGTGGATAGACCCAACGATCCTCACAAGAAAGAAACCTAAAGAGATAAAGAATTCTTATAATCTAGTCTTCAGAATATATTTAAACAATCATTCTAAAGAGTCACTTTAACAGAGAAGCCCTATAGGAAGAAATTATTTTGGGTCCAAAATTGAATGGGAGGAAAGAAAGCTGAATTGAACTTGACAATTCACAGAGTGTTTTCAAAACCCAAATTCTTCCATGATGCAAAAACAAATAAACAAAACAACTTTAAGGCAAAATTTTTTGTAGTCTTTTGACATGGCTATGACTATTGAAAACAACAATCTCTGAGAAGTCGAAGTTGTAGATGATTCAGAGATGTCAGGGAAGATACAACATATTTTCAATGTCAACCCATGTGCACAACATGATATTACATATGTCAAGGAAACAAGATTAGAAAAGGATATTGGTCCATCATGTAACAGAAGTGAGAGAGAACAAGCAAATAGCTTAAGTGATGTACTCTTTTTCTGGCACTCAGAAAAAATATAATAATGATCTATAGGAAGGCATATAGCACCCTGGCTACAGAATGAGAAAATGTGATGAACTAATTACAGAGTACACATTTAATGGTATACCATAGATGAGGTTCAAATTTAGCAATTGGGTTTCTAAGCCAGAGTAAAAGAAATGGAAATATATATATATATATATATATATATATATATAATTTAAAATTGAGATTCTACTCTGTATAACAATTTAATATGAGCTACCTAAATGCATCTAGAGATAAAAGATTTTGAATCTCTGTTCTCTATCAGTCGACATTATTTTGGCCTTGCCTTTATTGTTTGGATTACATCTATATTTCTTTCAGCAGCTTATTTCCTTTGGGTCAAAGACAGAACATGGCTCTGTCCAGTTTTGAAGCAAGATGTCTTAGATAGTGATTTTTTTGAACAGTCAAAAGGGTAAATCCATTAAAAATAAAAATCTTTCTCCAACAAGAAACTATTTTCTCTGACTTGGAAATTTGAAGCCCCAAAGCAAGAATAAATGAATACCTCCTCTAACTTTCTGAAAATAAGAACTCGCCAAAGAAGGTGCATGTACCTTAATGGTGATGGATTAAGGATGTTGACACATTAATATGGATGGATTTTGTAGGACCTTTTGCTAATACTCTAAGGATAATTTCCTTCATCTTGCCTGAAGCACATCATCTGTCTTTCACTCTATATCCTTTCCTCATTCAAATGAGTGAAGAGATGACCTTTATCTATTCCATTGGTAGAGAAAGAGACTTTACAAATTTTTTTCTGCTTTCCAAGTCCTGTAATAAGTAACCTTTCTTTTGCTATCTTTAAAAATGCACTCTTTTTTGATTTTAAAATGCTGAAAATGGTGAAAAAAGGCTGAAAATAGAGAAAAATTCAGTCCTTGACTGTTGTCTTTATTCTTAAGAAAGGATGAGAAACACTTTATACTCATACAAGATTAGGGAATCCTTAGTAATCTTGGTATTACTCCTCAAAGGGAGGAAATTTGCTGAGGATAGGTTCCCAATATCTTAATCTCTCATGGAAACTTAGTAGGTATCAAAAATTATCCTGGATTAGTCATTTTTTTCCTCTTTCTCTTTATTGGTGAGTTCTAGATTTCCAGATTATAAATTCTCATAGTTGAAACACTAAAATCAATGCAAATATGTTAAGCATTTACATACCAATTGAGCAGGTACCTTGACAACCTGAAAAGGGTTAGAATTTTTAATATTTCTTCCTTGGTGGCTTCAAAAAGTTGAATAACTCTGGACAACGGAACTTAACTATTTACAACATCTATGATGATTGAATAGATAGAGAACAAATCATAAAAGGGGACTAGCACTAAAGATTCTTCTGAGACCATTGTCAAACATCTATCTTAGCACCCCAGATCATACTCAAGGGAAGAAACAAGTCTTGTAGAAGAATTCATGTTTACAGTAATACAATTATCTAAGTTAAAATGTACAGGGTTCTAATAGAGAGTTGTAGAGAAAGAAGTAAACAAGTATTTATCTATATATCTATCAGAATTACATCCATCAGCCAATAATATTTAACAAAGAAGGTCGTCATAGAAAAGAGGGAAAAAGAGTGCAAGAGAATTGCCCAGTGGGAACTAAAAGTCACTTCATAGACAGTGCAGTTGGATCAGTGTCACCATGTGTGGAGAAATACATAAGGATCAATCCTTAATTTTTTTTATTTTTAAATATTTTTCCATGGTTATATGATTCATTTTTTCTCCCTTCTCTCTTCCTTCCCCCCTCCTTGCTCTGACAAAGAGTTGCACTGGGTTTTACATGTGTTATCACTTGATACCTATTTCCATATTATTCATTTTTGTAATAGAGTAATCTTTTAAAACTAGAACATCAAATCATAAACCTATATAAAGTGAAATGCTTTTCTTCTGTGTTTCTACTCCCACAGTTCTTTATTTCAATGTGGATAGCATTTTTTCATAAGTCCTTCAGAGATGTCCTATATCATTGCATTGCTATTAGTAGCAAAGTCTATTACATTTGACCATTCCACAATGTTTCAGTTTCGGTGTCTAATGTTCTCCTGATTCTGCTCATTTCACTCCACATTAATTCACGGAGGTCTTTCCAGTCCATATAGGAATCAAGCAGTTCATCATTCCTATGTTCACCCAATTTGCTTATAATTTCCCTCTTTATATTTAAGTCATTTGCCCATTTTGAATTATCTTGGTATAGAGTATGAGATGTTGATCTAAACCTAATTTTTTGCATGCTGTTTTCCAGTTTTCCCAGCAGTTATTGTCAAATACTGGGTTCTTGTCTCAAAAGCTGGGATCATTGGGTTTATCAAACAGTAGCTTGCTGAGGTCATTTACCCCAAATCTATTCCACCGATCCTCACTTCTGTCTCTTAGACAGTACCATAGTGTTTTAATGATCACTGCTTTGTAGTACAGTTTAAGATATGACACTGCTAAGTCCCCATCCTTTATAATTTTTTTCCATTAGTTCCCTTGATAGTCTTGCTCTTTTGTTCTTGCAGATGAACTTTGTTATATTTTTTTCTAACTCTATGAAAAAAATTTTTTGATAGTTTGATAGGTATGGCACTGAATAAGTAAATTATTTTGGGTAGGATTTTAATTTTTATTATATTAACTCATCCTACCCGTGAGCAATTGATGTTTTTCCAATTATTTAGATCCAGTTTTAATTGTGTGAAGTGTTTTGTAGTGTGTTCATATAATTCCTATGTTTGTTTTGGAAGATAGATTCCTAAGTATTTTATATTGACTAGGATGATTTTAAATGGAGTTTCTAACTCTTGCTACTGGAATGTGTTAGAAATATACAGAAATGCTGGTGGTTTATGTGGGTTTATTTTGTATCCTGCAACTTTGCTAAAGTTGTTGAATATTTCCACTAGCTTTTTAGTTGATTCTCTAGGATTTTTTAAGTAGATCATTATATCATCTGCAAAGAGTGATAACTTGGTCTCCTTGTTGCCCATTTCAATCCCTGCAATTTTTTTTCTTCTCTAATTGCTACTGCTAGTGTTTCTAGTACAATATTAAATAATAGAGATAATAATGGGCATCCTTGCTTCACTCCTGATCTTATTGGAAAGACTTCTAATTTGTCCTAATTGCAGCTGATTGCAGCTGAGATAGGATTACTTAAGTATTCTATTTCCTCTTTTGTTAATCTAATCAACTTATATTTTTTGAAATATTCATGAATTTCACCTAGATTATCAGATTTTTTCATGTAATTGGGTAAAACAGCTTGTAATATTTGTTTAATTTCCTCTTCATTAGAAGTGAAATCACCCATTTCATTTTGGATACTGGTAATTTGATTCTCCTCTTTTTTTTTAATTAAATTTACCAATACTCTATTTTGTTTGTTTTTTTAAATAGAACCAGCTCCTAGTCTTAATAGGAAATAAAATTTCATTTTATTAGTTTAATTGTTATTTGATTTTCAATTTTATTAATTTCTCCTATGATTTTTAGGATTCCCAATTTAGTCTTTAATTGTGGATTTTTAATTTGTTCTTTTTTCTAGTTTATTTTTAGTTATATGCCCAAAATATTCATCTTTTTTCCCTCTATTTTATTAATATAAGTATTCAGGGATATAAAAATTTCTCCTGAGAACTGCTTTTATTGCATCCCATAAGTTTTGATATGTTGTCTCCTCATTGTCATTATCTTCAATGACATTAATGACTTTTCTCTGATTTGTTCTTTGACCCACGTATTTTGAAGAATTAGGTAATTTCATTTCCAATTAATTTTAATTTGCATTTCCATTAATTCTATAATTTTTATTTCATTGTGATCTGGAAAAGGTTGGATTCCTGCTTTTCTGCATTTGGTTGTGAATTTTTATGTCCTGATACATGATCAATTTTTGTATATGTACCATGTGTTTCTGAAAAGAAACTGTATTACTTTTTATCCCAATTTAATTTTCTCTAGATATCTATTAAATTTAATTTTTTAAAAAAATTCATATACTTCCTTTACTTCTTTCTTATTTATTTTTTTGGTATGATGTATCTAGTTCTGATAGGGGAAGGTGGAGGTCCCTTATTACTATAATTTTACTGTCTATTTCTTCCTTAAACTCCTTTAGTTTCTCCTTTAAAAATATGAGTGCTGGGACAGCTGGATAGCTCAGTGGATTGAGAGTCAGGCCTAGAGATGGGAGGTCCTAGGTTCAAATCTGGCCTCAGACACTTCCCAGCTGTGTTACCCTGGGCAAGTCACTTGACCCCCATTGCCTACCCTTGCCATTCTTCCACCTATGAGCCAATACACAGAAGTTAAGGGTTTAAAAAAAAAACAAAAAAAAAACAAACAAAAATATGAGTGCTATACCATTTGGTCCATATATGTTAAGTACTGACATTTCTTCATTGTTCATACCACCTTTTATCAAGATATAATTACTGTTCTTATCTCTTTTAATTAGATCTATTTTTGCTTTAGCTTTGTCTGAGATACTGATCACTACTCCTGCTTTTTTTGTCTCAGTTAAAGCTCAATAAATTCTGTTCTTGGTTCTTACCTTTACTCTGTGTGTGTCTACTTGCCTCAAATGTGTTTCCTGTAAACAGTGTATAGTAGAATTCTGTTTTTTAATCCACTCTATCTGCTTCCATTTTATGGATAAGTTCATCCAATTTACATTCATATTCATGATAAACATCTATGTTGTGCATGATTTAAACCCAGGTGATAGTGTGTATGTAAAGAACTTCAAACATACTTGGTCACCTGAACCTGCTTATGATGGACCATTCCAGGTCCTATTGACTACACCAATGGCTATTAAAATTGGCAGTTCCGGCTCCATATTATATCCCTGAGAAGAAATGACGAAAGAAGAAAAGAAGAAACAATGTAATATTTGACCAATAAATACAAATCTATTCCTTTTTTCTAAATTTCTTACTATGGTTGTTGACTGTGGTCCTGGCTGCTAAGTGGGTACATACATGATATCGGACATGCATTGCATTGATTGGCATTATTCAAAGACCTAGTGTAATATTGTTTCTTGTTTTTTTTTCTTATATAGAACATTTTTTCAAATAAAATTTAGAACTGGAAGTTTGGAATTTTTCATCCACTAGTTATTTGGCCTTTTTGTGCTAATTTTTCTGATGAATTTAATTAGCAGTAATTCATATGTCTCCTGCCTCAGCCATATATCCTTCTGTGATTTCAATGGTTTTTTTTCCCATCCTCCTCAGGGGGGAATGTGTTTTTATTTCATATGGAGACTTTAATTTATTTTAGGAAAAGAGATTTACTACCTCCTAGAATCCAAATGGAGATGCCCGTGGAGAATACATGGAGAATGCATGCTGATACAGGAGCCTAAGAAAGCAACTGGATGTGCAAAATTTTTAACTTTGAGGGGGTTTTAAATTCATTTGTCTGGTTTAAAATTCATTTGTTTTGTTAAATTTATCTGTTTTGTGTAAATGCATTTGTTTTATATATATATATATATATATAT
>NW_025352455.1:0-1480 GCF_016433145.1 Gracilinanus agilis
GATATACTGTGTACAAAATCTTTGACATAATAATACCATAGAATTGAAGGCTCTATTATTTAATATCATGGAATATTATATATCCATCTCCAGAAGTCAGAAGATATAAGTGAAAAGCCCATCTGTGCCACTTAATGTATATGTACCATTGAACTAAAATTACTCAGAATCTGGAGAATTTAATGACTTCTTCTAGCAAAAGAGATTGGCTTAGATGAGTTTCCAGAATCTCTCCCAGCTCTAAATCTACCTACTTATGAATATACTAGTAAATGTTTAGCAAGGTCCTTTTGGGGAGGATGACAATGGTATCTGTGATAGATTTTAAATTTAATTTTCATAGGGGTAGATAGGTGGTTCAGTGGATAAGAGAGTTGTGTCTAGACATAAAAATTCCTGAGTTCAAATTTGACCTCAAGACCCTTTGGCCAAGTCTCTTAACCCCAATTGCCTAGCATTTACCAACCTTATGACTTTTAACAGAAATTTAATATTAATTCTAATACAGAAGCTAAGGAATTTAAAAGCAAATAAATAAATGAAATAGATCTAATCTGCATTATTGACTTTGTCTTCATCTTTTTCTCAAATTTTATTACAGGTAATCAACAAAGACAATAAACAAGGCCGTGATTTGTAGCATTTACTATTTTATGAATTATAAATACTCACTTTGAAAGGTTAACAATAGGCTTTCAAAGCCAATATGATACAGCTCCAGCACACTCCTGTCACTACCGTATCTAACATGGGATTAAATATATTGATTCTTCTGAGGAGATATTGTTTGAATCACTGCTTGAATTTTGGGTTTACTCTGTGCAGTTTTGATTAATTCTTATATAATCAAGGTTTGAAAACTCTGTCACACTGAGATTTTTAGTTCAGAGGGACAAACATGCCATCTCAGCTCTAAACATATTTTCTGAACCTGAAGTCTGATTTATGTCACACCTGGGGGTTCTTTTTTTTTTAACTAAATATCAGTTTTTTAAACCTTTACTCCCTATCTTTGAATTGATACAGATCCTAAGATAGAATAGCAAGGGTTAGATAATTGAGGTTAAGTGATTTGTCAAGGGTCATATAACTAGGAAATGTCTAAAGCCAGATTTCAACCCAGGTCCTCCCAACTCCAAGTCTGGTAATCTATCCATTGTGCTAGATAGCTGCCCCTAAACTAGGAATTCTAAACAGGATACACAAATTCTGCACAACATTAAAAGAGTGAAGGCTACATGAGCTGAGCATTAGCTACACAGAAAGTATTACCAGTCTTACCTGGAATGAAATAAAATGAGCTGGAAATAATAAAAAATACAGGGATAATAAGCAAAAAAAAAAAAAAGAAATTGAAAGGAAAAAGGGCTTAGATACTGCAGAGGAAAAAGAGATGAAGGGAAAGCCCTAAGCCAGAAGTAGTTACTCATTATATATATATATATATATATATATATACATATATATATATATATATATA
>NW_025352456.1:0-4827 GCF_016433145.1 Gracilinanus agilis
AGAGCTGATAGGAGGTTGAGTGATATTCAGGCTGCTAAAGGTTTATTTGATTTTCATGCTGGCCAAGTGGGCCAGAACCAGGAGGAAAGGAACATGGGGCTACTCTGGAGGCCGCTGGCCTGGGGCAGTTACAGTTGGTTGTCAAAAGACAGACTGGGTTTGTTTTTTCTTGGTTGGCCAGTGTATTTTATTGGTTCATTGGGTGGGGGGAGAATAACACAATGTTTCCTGGCAACTGTTGGTGTCTAAAACTGTGTGTAGCTGTCTACCACCTCCCTCCATGCCCCTCTAGAAAGTGAAATGAATGCAAATTGTGCTGAAGAAAAATACTGAGTGTATGTGTATATGGCTATTTATGTGAGAGGAGGAATTAATAATAAATAACTTGCTCATTTTTTCCCTGCAGAACCTCCTTCCCCTTAATCCTAAGGTATTTTGCCAAAGGCATTATTTGAAGGGGGAGGGAGACAACACTTATATGGGTACTTTTGGATTTTTGCCCCAGTCTTTTGGGTTACTGATTAGCTCGAGCCTTTCACAACTGCCAGAGAGTAGGCTTTGCCTGCTTCCTTTCAAGGTGCAATCCACCCATTAGTACTTGGCCAGGGCCTTAGATCTGAGGAATGAGGGATGGGTGACAAATTCCTCCCCCCCTCCCAAAAAAAAAAAAAACCACTTCAAAATAAGGTTGAGGAGTTAGAAATTATCCCTAATACCTCAGAAGAAAGTAATCCAGGGCCTCAGCTACCTACCTAGGAGGAGCAGAGAGGAGAGAAATGTTGAGGATTTTCCTTGTAGAGACTGTGGGAAGGGGCACCTCTGTTGTTCTCGGGTTGACCAGGGATCTCTAACTAGAGTCGTTGTCCTTTCAAGAGCCTTGTTCATGTGAGTAAGACTTTATTGCCTCAATAAGTCCCCTGATTTAAGACCACCGCTGTGTTTTCACTTGAGGGGGCTGAGGGAGCTAAGGACACTTAAAAGGCTCTGTCTCTTTTCTACTAGAGAGGGAAGCTCAGCTTCTACTTTCAGGATTAGCCTGGGATGAAGGTGAGGATAAGGGTGAGGAAGAGGATGAGGGTGGGGGCCAGGAAGTGAAGAGGGCCTCACATCTGTGACTCTGTGGTTTGGAGCAGTCTGGAAGAGGAGAGGTGAGCAGAGAGAAAGGAATGAGCTTTCATGTACCCACTCCCAAGGAAAATAAGAGGCTCCTAGTGTCAATTTCCATAATGCAAATTAGGTCTTTGTACAGCACTTAAGGTTTAGGGCAATCTTTTTACCTGATTTTTCTCTGTGCTATTCTGCCTTTGCTTTCCATAAATTCTCATATTCTGCCACGACTTAGAATGAACCCCAGTTTACAAATAGTATTGGGGGGGGAGGGAAGCAGAGTTCCTTAGTGCAAGCGGGTGACTAGATGCCTAATTAAAGGCCCTCAACCTAAGGAAGGTTGGGCATCCTAGAGAAATCTAGTATCTCAAGGGAAGATGACTGGCAGACCTTTCAATTTCAATGTACCTCCACATTTCTCCTTTTCTAAACTAGATGTAGGTAGATTTTTACCAGCCAAGGAAGCCCGGTTTAGGATAAACTAACGGAAGACCCAAATGTCTGTATATACACCTGGCTATAGTATAGGATAGTCAAAATTACCCTCCGAATTCCCAGATAGAGCTAAACTAGATAGAAGGTAGTAGTGTCATACAATTTAGACATACTAGATTAGAGATTTTTAAACTTTTTTTGTGGACCCCTTTAATAATCTGGGGAAGCCAATAGACCTCTTCTCATAATAATAGTTTTAAATAATTGTAGGAAATGCTAAACTTCAATTAGAGATTAATAATGAAGATGCAATTTTTTCCAACTGAAGTTCACAGACCGTCTGAAATCTTCGAAGGGCTCCTTAAAAGGTCAATAGACATCATGTTAAGGACACCCTCCCCCCCAGGTGCATATATGAAGACCTAACTGTGTATATGCTTCAGACTTTGGCACACACACGCATTGTTTTGTACTCATTTGTAGACTGAATTACTGATCCTCTGAGATACTCCCAACAGGCACACAAATATATGTATGTGTCTATTTACTTATGCACCCGCATCTCCAGACAGATACACACAGCTACAAACAGATCCACTAAGATTTGGCTCCAGAGTCTATTGCGACTCAGACCAGGCACTCCCGGCCTGGTCTTTATCCCAAACAAACGGATCAGACGAATAAACGCCCATAAATACCTCTCGGCTTAGATAAGAGCAATGAGCCGCAATTTTCTTTCATGGCCGGCTCCAGGCGCCCCTGGACCCCGGCAGTTGCGGCTGACAGCCCGACAGGCAACTGGCGAGAGTCGTAGGGAACTTAGAGATTATTGTTGTTGTTGAAGTTAGAATTTTTCCAGCTCTTCTACTCTCTCCTTCTAGTCCTTACAACTCCCAGAAAACCAGGCACTGCCATTCCCAAGCTGGCAAGACCAAATGTCAGTGCCTCCTAATGACAATAAATTAAGAGAAAGGAGTGAGGGCTAGAGGGCTGCAGTCCGTGGAACACTTCTCAATTCCAGGTGGTCTTTTCAGGGGGAGGGAAAGAGGGAAAAGGGGGGAACATACAGAAATACCCTGATTTGCTCTAGAAACTCAAATAGTTCTCACCACCAAGCAGACAAAATCAGTTTGGATTGGCTACTTACTCAATTATCAGGGATTCATTTTTCCAATAACGATGGGGAGATGCCAGATCGATTACTGTTTTTTGGGTGTTCTCTCCCACCTTTCTCAAGGTCTTTTTTTGGTTTGGTTTGGTTTGGTTTTCCCCTTACATCTTCTCAGTTTTATAAAAATACAAAAACCTGGAGCTGGGGGGAGGGGGAGCTAGAGAACTTGGGGAAAAGTCGGATCTGTAACCCTGGAAGTTCTCCATGTTCTTTGATATCTTGATTGTCACTTTTCTTCCCGCCAACTTTTCCACCTATTACACACCTTCCCTCCACCCCCCACACTCTGTCAGCACAGTGGTCCGTGGGTTTATCTCACTTTCCCTGACACCCTTATTCCTTGCTTAAATGGTTGTTTTTACTTGGGCGTGGGTCCGATTCCCACACAAAGCGAGACCGTGACAAGAGACGAGCCTAGGCAGTTAAGCAAGATAAGCTTAGTTCACCCTCCGCTGTCTAGGCAGCTTTTCCTCGATTGTCTAGGGGTGGCCCGCACTCCCGAAGAGCTGTTGTCTGTGACAAGCCCGACTCCCCTCGTGTAAAGAGAGTGTTTTAAAATTTATTAACTCTGCAGTATGCCTCCAAATGTACAAATACTCAACTTCTCCAAAAGGGAGAAGGGGAGGAGGTAAGGATGTGAGACAAACCGCAACGTCAAAAGCTCGGACCGAAAGCTTTTGGGGTTGCATACCCTAAGGGGCATGGAATGGAGGGGAGTTTGAGAAAGAGGCAGTTAGATAGACCCAGAAAGGGTTTGAAATTGCTGGGGATGGATCATTGGGAGTGGGGGAGAGGAAATCCAAATATATTTTCTCTATTATTTCATTAAGACTGGTCCGAATTACGTACTCTACCTCTTCCCCTTCACCAAACAAACAAACAAAAGCCAGGATAGATCCTCTAAAATCCATACCCTCTCCTCCGAGAAAATTGAAAGAAGAGATTTGGTTGCGGCAATTCCCTGTCCCCTAGGAGCACGGAAGAATTTGAGGAGACAGAAGCAAGTGGAGGGAAATTCTCCGCACTTTATTGACCTAAAAAAAAATAATAATAATAAAAAAATCCTAATGCCCTGAGGCTTCTCAAAGCACTTTTTTTTTTTTTGTAAGAATTTATGGACCAGCTATTTTAACTTTCTTGTGGGGTGGGAAGGAAGAAGAACAGGATCTGAAAAAGAGGGAGAAAATCCAGGCAAGGGTTCCTTCTTGCCTTTTCGCCCCTGATTATGGAAAGAGGGGAAGAGAACACCCCTACTTCCAGTCCCCCTACTTTGCTAAGATCTGCTAAGGACAGTGAGAGACATCTCTGTCCATGCAACCGCAGCCTTTTTCCAGGGAGGAAGGCGACGGTGGCCCAGAGGGCATCGTGAAAACGCGAGAGGGTACGGTCCAGGACCGGGTACCCTTTGGTACCCTCCCCTCCCCACCCTTCCACGCACACCTTTTTCACCATTTCGTCTCCCGTCCCCCCTCCCTCCAGAGGCTAGGCTCAAACTGTCTCCATTCCTCCCACCCCCCCCAACACACAAAGAGTTGGGGAGAGGCAGGAATTCGAGACCAGGGCTGGGCTGAGAGCTGGCGATCAGATAAACAGGAAAGACAATTTTTGAAACCAGGGCCGCGGTTTCCACCCCCACCCCCCCCTTCCTGAAAGCGAAGCTAATTAGACAGCTGAGAACTCCGCTCCCCTCCTACCTCCATTAAAAAAAAGAAAGAAAGAAAAAGAATAAAACCTTTTCTCTTCGGTCCATCTCAACGGGGTACTCGAACCTTTCCTCCCCACATATTCCCCTTGGGAGAACGGGGGTCAGAAGGACCGCAGGGGTTAACTTTTCTTAGAACAATTAACTTTTCCCCATCTCGTATGGGGGAGAGAAAGGGGAGGAACAGGAGCGGGGATATATTTATTTCATCATTCTTGGATGGGGGGTTAGTCTCTGTTCCAAGTCCCCACACACACACCTCCTCCCCGCCCCCCACCTCTTAGCGGTAACAGACGCCTCTTTCGCAGCTCCTACGTAGGTGGGGAAGGGTGCGTTCTGTTTCTGTTGTAGAGTGAGAGCAAAAGAGAGAGTGAGACAGAGAGAGAGAGAGAGAGAGAGAGAGAGAGAGAGA
>NW_025352457.1:0-7005 GCF_016433145.1 Gracilinanus agilis
AAGTTAAGATTTTTTTCTGAACCTAGTGAGAAGCCAGAGAAACAGGGACACAGAGATGAGGAGGGAGAAAGTTGTGATCATGGGAGATAGCCAATAAAAATGCATGGTTTTGGGAGATGGATTTCCTTATTCAAGCAATGGCATGGAGGCCAGTATCACTGAATCATAGAGTATTTAGGAATGAGCAAGATGTAAGAGACTAGGAATGTGGTATACTAAATATACTAATACTAAACAGAGAATTATATATTTGATCCTGGATTTAATAAAGAGCCACTAGAATTTATTGAATGGTGTAAGGGAGAAAAAGGGGTTTTTTGGTTGAATATTAAAGGTTTGGTTGCCAGGGAATTGAAAAATTATCTGTCCCCAATTAAAGAATAACTCATGTCAAAATGAATTTCATGGGAGTTTATTTACAAATGAGGAAAGGAAGAGGAAATAAGGAAATGAGAGAGAGAGGATAAGATAAGTAATCTTAACACACTAGGTAATTTACTCCTATCCCCTAGTTTAACCCAAGCAGATATAATTAACCCTCAGCTGAAGGAATTTTGGCCTTGAGCCCAAAGCTGGAAAGTCAGATGGCTGGAGGCCCAAAGGGCCTGGGAGGTGAATGAAGCAAAAGCTTCAGTCACAGAGTCTCTTTTGAAAAGGAAGTTCCTTAAGAAAAGTTCATGAAGATTCAGTCTTTACACTCACCATGTGGAATTCCAAACAAAAACTTTAAGAACATCCTCACCAGCTCCAGAGCTCCTCCAAGACCCGGTCACCAACCAGAAGCTCTCCCGTTCATGAACCAGAAGAGCACTGCTGAAACTCTCTTTTAAAGGAGATTCTTTTGTGTCACTTCCTGTGCCTTCCTCTTAGTTTACATGTCCAATCACAACAGACGCTTTTCTTAGGACTGCCCAGGAGGCAGTCAGTAAATTTTGATTCTTCACTGACTATAGCACATGTAGGTTAAAGACCTCCCAACTTGTGAGTTATGTGGAGTTGTTTGCACTTTTGGTGATTTAATCATAATTCATTATCACAATGGGGGTGGTGTCATGTCATTAGACCTGCATTTTAGGAAATCAATTTAAAACTCAATTGAAAATGGACTAGAATGAGAAGAGACTTGAAGCAAGAAGGCTAAAACACAAGCTATTGTAGTAGTCCAGATGTGAGGTAGTAGGCACCTGAATCAGAATCAGAGGAGAGAAGGGAGTCTATATAAAACATGTTAAAAAGGTAAAATTGATAGCAATTGGCAACTGATTGCATATGGAGAATGAAGAGTTGAGGATGACATCTACATTGTAAACTGAGGTAACGAGGATGTTTAAGATGTCTATGGGAGGTAACTAGTTTAAGATGTCTATGGGACAATCAGTTTGAATCTTTAAAGATTCAATTATGACTTTTACCACCATTTATCTCTTACTCTTACAGTATTCATTAACTGTGTCATTATTTTGGTACTTTTAATTACCTATTCTCTTCCATTTTTAATGAAATGTTAGTTCTGCCTCCCCATATAATTGCAAGTTTCTTGATATCCCAGATCAATTTCCATTTCTTCTCCTACAGAACCTAACAGAGATGAACAAATAGCAATAATCTTATTAATTAGTTAATGAGTTTATTAATGGCAATACTTAGTTAATTATAATAATAGTCCCTAATATATATGTCTATTACATACTACATTAATAATAATAAATGGAGATTTAATAAATGGTTGTTGGGTGGCAGGAAATTGTGGACTGGAGTTAATGATTCATTGGTATGAGGAACTCATTAGGGAGGTTCAATTTACGTTCTTCTGTTCAGATCTCTAGACCATCTTGTTCATTATCAATACCTTATAAAATTGTGTTCACACTTCTAAGCTCATGGGGTTTATTACTAGCTGTTTTCATAAATTCTTTCTACTCCTTATTTCTGAATATCTCTACTTTTATTCATTTGCCTATATTGAAGCTATTTTCTATGAATCTAGGTCCATGAAAGATATGTACGTTTGCAGAGTCCAATTTCTTGCTCCCTTTTCCTATTCAGTTTTAAACACTTTTTATTAGATTTTTAATACTTCAGGCATATAGATTTTTGCCACGTTTTATTAAATTCTGTTCTCTATTACCAGTGAAGAGCCCATCATGATTGTGCTAGGTCAAGAACCCCATATTTCTTTCTTGAAAAAAATCTTATTTCTTACACAAAAGAGTAAATAGGTAACATTAAAATAATATTTTCTTTAGGTATTTAAACATTTTGAAACCATTTTTTGAAATTGACAATATATATGAACAGGATTCTTTCATCTTCTATAATCTGATAATAGTATGACTTTTTTTTTAAAACCATTACCATCCATCTTAGAATCAATACTGTGTATTTGTTCTTAGGCATAAAAGTGGTAAGGGCTAGGCAATGGGGGTTAGGTGATTTGCCAGGGTCACACAGCTAGTGTGGGAGGCCAAAAATAGAAACAGTTTCAAATAGATATTTTTATCTGAACCCTTTAAAAAGATCAGTGCATCCCAGCAAGGCTGTGTTTTGACTTTTTCTGCTCTTAGTCAGAGCCAAGACAGGATGGGTTATCTAAGATAAAAATCTTGACTCCTCTTTTGACTCCTTTTCTGATCCATACCTTTTCTTATTGAAAAACATTATAGTCTTATTGGAAAACTTTAAGTTCTTAGCAAACCAACAGTCAAGAGATTAACAATTTCTCTCTGGGTTAAAATGCAGCTGCTTGGGCTCAAAACTGATTCTAGACAGTCAAGGTCAAAATTAGATAAAACCTCAATCTAGCAGGGGCTTTCCACCCCAGGAAAGTACACCCAGACTTAGCTTACTGATAATAAGGCAGCTAGAATTCAGCCTTGGATCTTGTTCTATTCCAGGCTATCTCTACCTTGAAGCAACTGAGGGTCTTTTGACATGACATAATTTGTATTTTCTGTGCAACTATGAAGTTTCTTTGTGCCTTTGTGTGAAATAGGGTTTGAATTCTGTATATATTAAACTTGTAACTCAATGGCACTTTGGAGAAGCAGCCATGAGCTGATAGAAAAGATTGTCTCAGTCTCCCACTTTTTTCTTTATCACCTAAGCTGTCCCTTATCAGAATCCAGGAACAGTTGAATAGCTTTCAACAAGCTAGGAAGTATCTGAGGTCAGATTTGAACAAAGGACGTCCTGCCCCTGGGCCTATTATTAATCCACTGAGCCATCTAGCTGCCCCCATAGTGTAACTTTAATAGATCTATTTAGGAGATAGAGAATAGATAGAGTGCTGGACTTAAATTTAGGAATTTAAACTTGAATTCAAATTGCACCTCCAATATTAACAGCTCTGGTATCAGGGCAAGTCACTTAACTCTTTGGTCTTCACATTCTTTATCTATAAAATGAGGATGTTGTCTCAATTGTCTCTATGGTTCTGAATAGCTCATATGATCTCATGGTCAAAAATTTTTTAATAATATAATAATTATCTCTTTGTAGGAAAAACCTATTTCATTATTCTTATATTGAAATTAGTATGCTAGCTAAAAAATTAGTAATCTTTTTGTTTTCCCTCTGCAAATATACCCATTCGACATGTAAGAAAAAATGTAAAATCCTTCAAACATAAATGTGTTTTTTCCCTTTATAGAGAAAAAAATCATTGCTGTTTTGTTCTTTAACTATAAAAGAATAATAGGAGAAATGAAAAGTTTGTAGACAAAACTACCAGAAATAAACTTTGGCTCTAGATTCCAAAGAAATTAAAAATAGATTATCCAATAATATTAACATTACCTCTGCTGTGATGATAAGTACCCAAAACAAACAAAAAGAATGCATTTAAAGTGAGGGACTTAAAAAAATCCAACCTTTGAAAGGGGAAAAAACAGCTTTTGCTTTAAAGAAATATTTGACCTGTTGTATTTATTTGAGTCAATGTGGGGCTGGCAGGTTTTCAAAAAGACTTTGGCTGAGAGAAAGTAACTACAAAAAAGACCCATGTTTAAATATTAAGGTTGTGACATAAACTGACAAATGCCAGGCCATTCAGTCTGCCACTCATATCATTGAGCAAAACAAAGCTGGGACCTGGGGGAGAAATAGTGTGTCATTCTTAATGCATGATTTTTTCTGGCTTTTGTCAGCATGTCAAAGATTGTATTTCTTTCTAAGTTTGCCAATATATTCTTTGCAAATGCCTCATGAACTTCAGAAAAGTGTCAGCATTTGAGGAAATAAAAATAATAAGGATTTAATAGTGAATTTAAACCTTTGATCTCCATGCTCAATCACATTACATGATTGTTAATATCAATGCTTTGCATTTATTGGACTCCTTAATAAGTATTTGTTGAACTGAACTGTTAAATGAGAAGAGAACCTCTAAATGAGGGTGGTCTGTGAGGACACTCTACGTGAAAAAAGAAGAGGGGAACAGCTCAGTCTTTAAGATTAAGGCCCAGATTTGCTGAGTTTTATTTCTTCTAAAAGAAAGGGCTACTGTCTATAGAAAAACCTTTATCCTTCTTTTCCTGAGTTCAAATCTGTCAGACACTAGCTTTATGATCTTACTACCTGTGTGACTCTGGCCAAGTAACTTAACCCTGTCTCATTTTCCCCACCTATAAAAGGATCTGGAGAAGGAAATGGCAATTTGCCATGAAAATCACGAATGGAGTCATGAGGAATCAGATGTAACTGAAAAATGATTTAACAACAAACATTCTCCCCTATTTCTGAAATGTAGAATGGTGTTGTAGAAAGAATACTGACCTTGGAGCCGAGAGAAATGTGTTCAAATCTCACCTTAAATGTTTATTAGCTCTGATCACTGAGTAAGTGATTTAACTGGTCTGAACTTCACTTTCTTCTCTAAAACAAGGAAAAGAGAGCCTTACTTATAACTGTAACAATAAGATAACGACAAAATGCTTTGTGAATCTTAGATCAAAAAAGTCATTATCTAAATGTTAGAGGCACAGTTGTTAGAATACAGGAATCAGAAGATCTAAGTTCAAGCTCCTGACTCAGATACACATTACCTGTGACTAGCTGAATTCCTCACACAACTGAGTAGCAGCAAGTTTATTACCCATTTTCAGTTTTAGTTTCCTTATCTGTAAACTGCAAACATTAATGGTACTTGCCTCAAAAATGAGAATCTATCTAATCTATCTATCTATTTCATTATTTTATGTATCCCTGAGACTTTTGGGTTCAGGGTTCTGGCCTGCCCTCATCAGAATATGAAGGGAGATGATTATGCAAAAACTCTTTAATTTGATGTCAGTTATCTATTTTATATCTCATAATGTTCTCTGCGTCTTGCCTGGACATAAATTCTTCCCATGTCTATAGATATGACAGGTACACTATCCCATGCTCCCTTTATTTCTGTATCACCCTTTATTTTTAAATCATGTATCTATTTTGACCTTACTTTGATATATGGTATGGGGTGTTTGGTTTTAGTTTCTGCCAAACTGTTTTCTAGTTTTCCCAGAGTTTTTATTGAATGAGTTCTTCCAAAAGCTTGACTTTTTAGGCTTGTCAAACACTAGGTTATTATGTTCACTTACTATTATCAGTTGAGTGTCTAATCTATTCCATTGGTCCACTTCTCTATTTCTTAGCCAATAGCAGATTGTGTTGATGGTTACTACTTTATAATAAATCTTGAGAGTTGATATAGCTAAGTCACTTTTCTTCCTATTTTTAAAAATTAATTTCCTTGATATTCTTGGCCCCAAAATAAGAGCTTCCCAATTAATTTATTATTTTTCTAGCTCTATGAAATAATTCTGGGTAGTTCAATTGGAATGGCATTGACTAGCTTAATTAATTTAGATAGAATTATCATCTTCATTATATTGGCTTAGCCTACACCTGTGCGATTAATATATTTTTTTAATTTTTGCTAACTAGACATTTATTAATATTTGTTTTTTACCTGTTTACATACTTTATGCCCCTACTTTCCCCTTCACCCCCCACTCTCCCCTCACCCATGGCCAACTCACATTTCTGCTGGTTGTAACATGTGTCCTTGTTCAGGGTCTATTTCCCATTCATGTCCGCCTCAGCCCATGCATTCAAGCAATTGTTTATCTTATATGTTTCCTCTCTAGCAGTCCTTCCTCTGAATGTGGGTAGCATCTTTACCATAAATCCCTCAGAGCTGTCTTGTGTCATTGCAGTGCTGCTAGTACAGGAGCCCATTACATTTGATTTTACCAAAGTATATCAGTCTCTATGTACAATGTTCTTCTTGCTCTGCTCCTTTCGCTCTACATCACTTCCTGGAGGTCTCTCCAATTTGCATGGAATTCCTCCAGTTTATTATTCCTTTTAGCACAATAGTATTCCATCACCCACATATACCACAATTTGTTCAGCCATTCCCCAATTGAAGGACATCCCCTCATTTTCCAGTTTTTTGCCACTACAAAAAGTGCAGCTATAAATATTTTCGTACAAGTCTGTTTATCTATGATCTCTTTGGGGTACAAACCCAGCAATGGTATGGATGGATCAAAGGGCAGGCAGTCTTTTATAGCCCTTTGGGCATAGTTCCAAATTGCCAGCCAGAATGGCCGGATCATTTCACAACTCCACCAGCAATGCATCAATGTCCCGATTTTGCCACATCCCCTCCAACATTCATTACTCTCCCCTTCTTTCATTTTAGCCAATCTGCTAGGTGTGAGGTGATACCTCAGAGTTGTTTTGATTTGCATTTCTCTCATTATTAGAGATTTAGAACACTTTCTCATGTGCTTATTGATACTTTTGATTTCTTTACCTGAAAATTGCCTATTCATCTCTCTTGCCCATTTATCAATTGGGGAATGGCTTGATTTTTTATACAATTGCTTTAACTCCTTGTATATTTGAGTGATTAGACCCCTGTCAGAGTTTTTTGTTATAAAGATTTTTTCCCAATTTGTTGTTTCCCTTCTGATTTTGACTACATTGTTTTTGTTTGTACAAAAGCTTTTTAGCTTA
>NW_025352458.1:0-9402 GCF_016433145.1 Gracilinanus agilis
TAACAACATCGTAAAGATGAAGCGGCAAGGAACGGAGCTCACACACGCCAAGCGATCCATATCTTGGGGAGAATGAGAACAGAATGTATGGAGGCAGCCCAAAGTGGTTCTTGGAGGAAATTTTATGTTTCTGAGAAAAAGGGCTGGCGGGGGTGGGAGGGGACAGACAAGACAGAAAGATGGAGGGAGAGACAGAGATGGATTGATTGATTTAATGGGCAACTTAATAAACGAATTAGTGAACGTGACCCTCTTCAGATAGCTGTGCCCTGGGACCTGCTCTCCTGTTAGGTGAGGCCTTGGCTGAGGTCGCCATTTCATGAGGAGCCTTAGTTTCCCCGCTCACTTCTCTGCTCGTTCACTTCTTCACTGCAATCCTTGATTTCCTGGACTGGCACCCTTCATGCTCTTCTTTATGGTTTGTCTTTCTGGGTTACTTCCTTGCAGGAGAGAATGTCTTGTATAGCACATGAAATGTGCGCGCTCACTCTCTCTCTCTGTCTCTGTCTCTCTGTAGCTCTCTGTCTCTGTCTCTCTATCTCTGTCTCTCTATCTCTGTCTCTCTCTCTGTCTCTCTCTCTGTCTCTGTCCGTCTCTCCCTGCCTCCCCTCAACCCAACAATACCAAAACATGCTGCAAAATAGAAATTTGGAGAAATCAAAGGATGGAAAACGGGAAACTCGGCTATCCTGGCCTGACCAAGGAGCCGACTCGGGCGTTTTTGCTAATTGGATGAACCGAGAAGGACGATCAAATTCCTGGCTTCCTGTCAGTGATGACGAGGCAATCCCACTGATTAGTCGCAACTATGACAATGATATCATAGCACGACTCATGTGAGAACCCGAATGAAACGCCTAAATCCTGGAGGAGGGGCCACCCTGGTGCTCGGATTCCCCTCCAGATCTGCCCTTTCTCCAGACTTCTCGGTCCTCCCTGTACATCAGGATCGCAGCCTTGACTTTTCCCTTTCCCTCCACCCCCCTCCCTCTTTCCACTCCCCAAGTGAACCCCGTCTCTCCCCTGTTTCTCTCCATTCACACAATTTCCCCAGAGTTCGTGTCTGGCCTGGACTCTCTTGGCACCCTCCTGAGTCATCTTCAGTCTCTCCAGCCCTTCACACCGATGGCTGCCCAATGGATATCGCCACATCAGAGACCTGACTCTGTTCAACAATCTTCAGTTGCTCCCCATTGCCCTTAGGATGGGGTAGAAACCCTCAGCCCACCTTGCGAGCCCTCCATGGGCTCATCTCCTAAAGCTTCCCTTCCCATTCTCTCTGTACCTGCAGCCTCAGTGTCCCCTCCCGCCTGGAGTGTGACCCTGCTTTCTCTTGACTCACTGAATCCCCATTAAGGGACCACCTCCTGGCCTCGGGTAATTACTTTGTGTTTTCGTGGCACACACTTTGCCTTTCTCACTTGTGTGTACAGGGTGGATTCTGCTAGCAGACTGTAAGCAACCTGGAGGAGCTTTGCTTTGGTCTTTGTATGTGCCTTAAACATAGCTGCTGCTATTGAACACTCATGTTTGTTGAATGAAATAAAAAAGTACAAAACCAAATCAGCAAAAAGAGGAAAAAGAATCTAATCCAGGCTCAGGAAAAGAAATCAAGGAATGGGGCAGCTAGGGAGCAAAGTGAATAGAGCACCAGGCCTGGTGTCAGGAAGACCCGAATTCAAATTCAGAGATTTCCTATCTAGATGACCCTGGGCAAGTCACTTAGCCCAAATAGCCCAGCCCTTGCCATTCTTGTGTCTTAGATTGAAACTAAGACAGAAGGTAAGGCTTTAGAAAGGAAAAAAGAAAGAAATCAAGGAAGTAATAGATGAATTCCCAAAGAAAAAGTCTCCTGGTCCAGATATATTTACAAGTAAATAACATTAAACACTTAGAGCCACAAATCCCTCTGGAATATTAGCCATTCAGAGAAAACGAGAGAGAAGCACTTTATCAGACTCTATGAGATCACAAGGATGATCCTAATGCACAAACTTGGCAGTGATAGAACAGAAAAAGAAACCTAAAGACTGATATTACTAAAGAATACTGCTACTGAAGTAGCAAAAGGCATTATTAGCAAAAAAGAGTGTGGCTGCATATTCTGAAATATGCCCAGAAGTGACCATGGGGCAGGCAAGAGAACTCCAAGAGAGCACTCTTGAGGAGAGAACAGTTTCAATCCAAGAAAGTCAATTTGCTTTACTGGGCCTCAGTTTCCTTGTCTATAAAATGTAGAGTTTATATCCGATGACTCCAGTTATAAATGTTTAAAGTACTCAAGAAATCAATAAGCACACTTAGCCAAATTCCTGACAAAAACAAAAATCCCACAACGATACCAGTATATAGCTGTTGACAACACCCAGCATTCACTTATCTAAAACCTACTCGGCCAATGCGATCTAAATCCCAGACATGTCTACACTCCTCAGAAGACGCCACTGGCTCCCTTGCAGTGCTAGGATCAAACATAAATCCCAACATCTGGCTTCTCAAGCCCTCTCCAGCTGGCTCTTTCCCACTTTTCCAGTGCTCTTTGCACCCGACTCCCTCCACATCCTTGCCTGTGTGTGACATTCTGGCTCCTAAGTGCCTCTTGGGCCTGGAATCCTTTCCCCTCTGGCTTCTGCAGGCGGCCTTTCTCACTCCCTGAACCCCCCTTTCCTTTGAGATTTACCGTTGAATTCTCTCTCTCTGTCTCTCGGCCTCCTCCGTCTCCCTCTTGCGTGCATCATGATGGGTGCTTTGGTGCTTTCATGAAGGAATCTCTTTCTGGCATTTCTTGGGAAATGTATGTTTTTCCACCCCCAAATCCCACTGACAAGTTGGCCAGGAAGTTGGCTCCTGTGAGAACTGAAGGTTGACAATAAACACAGACGTTGCTGGCTTGGAGGAATCCATTGACGTCAAGGCAAAGCAAAAGCAGGAAGCGGCGATTCAAGTAACATTCCACGGACGCTTCCCAGCAAGGTGAAGAGCGGCTCTGCATGGAATCTCGTGTTGGAATGGCCAGTGGAAGATCTTGTTTTGCTCCCCAAACTGAGTTCTTTTTGGGGTTTTTTAGGGATAACATTTTAGGTTTTGCCCATTCTTAATACTTGGGTTTTGTTTTCTGGGTTCCAAATTCTTCCCCTCCCGACCCTAATCCCCCAGAGGTGAGTGTCCTGAGGTGGGCTTTGCACGCACGTACCATCAGGTAAAACAGCTTTATATTCGTCATCGTGTGGGAAAGAATTGAAGCGAAACCCCAAGAGCCAAAGTGAAGTCTGGCCCGTTCTGGCCCGCATTCAGCCTCCATCGGTTCTCTCTCAGGAGGCGGACGGCCCTTTTCATCCCTCTTGAGTCCTTTGGGATTGCTGAGAAGAGGAGGCCGCCCACAGCTGATCGTCATCCAATATTGCCTGCCCGCACACTGCTCACCTCGCTCTGCATCAGTTCACGTAGGTCTTTCTGGGGTTTTCTCTGAACTCCTCCTGCTCATGACTGTACAGGAGTATCCCATCGCAATCCTACATTACAGCTTGTCCAGCCATTCCCCAGTGGATGGACCCCCCCCCCCAGCTTCCAGTTCTTCACCACCCCAAAGAGAGCTGCTGGCAGTAGTGTGGTACGAGTAGGTCCTTCGTCCCCCAACTTCCATCTCTTTGGGATTCAGACCTAGTAGTCGTAGCCACAGCTTTTGAGCCCTTTGGGCATATGAAACTTTTTTCTCTGAACGCTCGTCATAGGATTTGTCTAAAGTATATCATGGGGGCAGCTGAGTGGCTCAGTGGATGGAGAGCCAGGCTCAAAGGCAGGAGGTCCTGGGTTCCAATCTGACCTCACACACTTCCCAGCTGGGTGACCCTGGGCAAGTCACTTAATCCCCACTGTCTAGTCCTTACCACTCTTCTGCCTTGGAACCAATGATGCTAAGAGGGAAGGGAAGAGGTTTTTGTTTTTTTTTTAAAGTATATCATGCCTAGAAACGTCTGAATATTTCTTTTATTTGCAGGAACAGGCCACGGGCACACATACACATACGCCCAGCAATGGCTGCTGGCATTTTCCAGTGTGCGGTTAGGTGCTCTGTTCTTGGGGAATGCTCTGAAACTTCAGATTGCTGATTAAACGGCCACTTGGACGTCCCTGACGGTGAATAACGAGAATGAAGAATGGGGGCATGTCGGATGAGAAATCCAGAAAAGCAATGAAATCATTACCAAACAGAGCAAACAAGTCCAGCATTTATTGCTCAGCGTTTTGGGGAAACTCTGAGAACTCCTGGTTAGCCCTTGTAAGTGTTCAGTGGAATATTCGGCTAAATATACGAAAATTATAAATCTTTTATGTAAAAAAGAGGTCGAAAGAGTGAAAGTACAAAAGGGTAGAGAAGACATTAGCCTATAACTAAATACTGTCCCAGTGCTTGGCTTGGCCAGGACTCGTTGACCTTCAATCAGAATTGAACTCTCTCCAGAAGACAGGAAGGGAAAACCAGCTGTCCACTCACCCAAGACGACTGGAGCTGAAGGTGACTCCTGAGACCAAGCTTCTTCTTGAAGCCGACCTCCTTCTTGGAGTGACTCTCTACTAGCCCCTTCTCCAGCCCTCTTCTGCTCAGGATTTTGATGGCTTTTATGGTGGTTTCCCGTCCCTGCCCCTTTTCACAGGGGCCAATCAGTTTCCAAAGTGTCCGAGTTCTCATCTTTGGAACCTCACCTTTCTGAGTGTGTGAACTCTTAAGTTTCTGGCTTGTTCTCACCCAGCATCAAGTAAGGTGTGAACTCACAGAGAACCAAGAATTCCCTTTCACACTCTCGCACTGAAAGACGCTGCCACCACAGCCTCCGCCACCACCGCCACGCCACCGGCCACTGCCGCACTCCTGATTATCCTGATCCCTCCTGCTGACTTCAAAATGCAAACAAACTGCTGAAAGCACCGAGTAATAGCTTTGGGGAATCCCCCGGGATTCTGAAGCTGAATGTCTGCTGGGAACCTGGAGGCACTGGTGAGCTCGTGGGGGGCCAGGGCTTCGGGGCTTTCTTTGATTTCCCAGCATTCTCGGCAGCGTCTGTGACAGAAAAGGCTTCCTTACTAAATGGCTGCTGACGAATGAACACCAAAGGAACAAAATGTAGCTACCCTGAAGAGCCCGCATTGTCTGCAATGGAGAAACATCAGGAGGAAGCAAAGGAAAAGGCGGCCCAAGTTACGTCCCTTCCTTTTAGACCCGGCGCCAGCGAGGCCCCCGAGAAGCCGAAGAAAGGAAAGAGGCAGGCGCTATCGGCCACGAAGATGCCGAATGCTCCGTCTGCAGAGGCCGGAGCGAATGGTTCCCTTTGGGAATTCCAGAGAACCAGGGGAAGCGGCCGGGACCGCGCCTGGCTTCAGGAAAGTCTCGGGACCTGACGGGACCCTCCCCCATCATCAGCTTCCAGTATTTTGCAGCAGGAAAAGGTAGAAAGAGAAACCCTTTAAAGGGATGAAGCGCATCAGACGTCTGACCACGACTTCCTAAGGCAACGTCACTCCTCCCCAGGCTGCCCCCAGACTTTCTCTCCCATTGCCCCACGCCGGGCACCAGCCTCCCCTGGGCCCTGCCCTCCAGCCTTTGGGGCACTTCCCTATGGGCTGGCTGTCTTTCCTCATTAGACCGTAAGCTCCCCGAGGGCAGAGATACACTAGCTTTCTTTCTGCTTGTCTCTGCGTGCCCACTGCGTGGCACACAGTAGGCACTTAATAAATCGATAAAAGGTCAAGAATCGAAGGGGAGTGACTAACGGGGGAAGTGGCAATGGAGACGGGCAGGAGCAGAGCGACCTCAAACTCTCTTACGAGCCAGGAATGACCCGATTTGGCTTGGCCTGGATGAACGGCAGCAAAGGAACTCGCTGAAATGGATTAGAGAAGCGCGGCCCGGACACACGCGCACGGCAGAACCCGAGAACGCCGACTCCTACGGAAGGAGCCCTGCTGGACGAGGACTTCTGGGAGAACTGGAGAGCCCGTCAGCGGGAAAGACCGGAGGGTGGCTTCTTCCGCCCCCAACGTGTCCGAGTGTCCGGAGCGAGAGGAAAACGTCATCGGGAAACCCTTCCCCAAAGGAAGGAAAGTACGACGCAGAGGCCTTCTCTGCAGGCCGGACGTCTTCTGCAGTGTGCCACGGCCCCTCCAAGTGGGTGGACGGCCCACAGGACCTCGTAGAAGAATGAGCAGGGGAGGCTTTTGTTTAGCCGTAGCCGGGAAATGGAATCCTAAAAGGCAAAAGCAGGGCCTCTCACAGACCTGATTTCTAGGCATTTGCACAGAGAAAATCACAGTCAACCGATTCAGTGAAAAAGAAAACCTGATAGGATGAGAAAATATTTGTCTGGTGCATCTCTGATAACGGCCTGGCCTAACCCTGTAGGCCAGTGATGGCGACCCTTTCAGAGCCCGAGTGCCTCACCCCAGACAGGGGAGGGAGGAAGCACTGCCATGGGGCTGCTGGGCAGAGGGGCGGGGGATGGGACAAATATCCTCGGGCATGCGTGGAGAGGGAGGGGGAGCGGCCCCCTCCGGCACGGGTGCCATAGGTTCACCGACACGGCTCTAGTTGATTGACACAAATCTGGACACACAAGAGCCTTTCTCCAATAGCCTCGAGCCCCAAACAGGAAGCTTTCAAAAGAAGAAATATCACCCATCGCCAACAATCAAGCGATCAACTACCCTGTGAAAAACTGTTTGACGTGCTCACGTGCAAATTAAAAGAATCTGGACACATCGACACCCGCAAAAGGCTGCCTAGATGGACGCTGGAGGCGCTGGGGAAGACGGGTTGGCTCATCCACTGCGGGGAGGCCAAAAAGGAGCTGCGGCGCTCACCCCCTTCCGAGGAGAGCGGAGGCCCCAGGGACGTCACGCGCAGCAAGGAAAGACCAGAGCGCCCAAAGAACGCCGGGAGAAGCGCTCCAAGAGCAGCGGAGGAGCATTTAGCAGGCGCCGCCGAGCGCCAGCCAGGCTCCTCCGCAGAAAGCCCGACGTGTTCTCTGCACGGGCCTCTCCTCGTGGATCGCCTCCTGGCTTCCCCTCTTCCTCCTAGTGGACGTGCGCGTGGGGAGACGACGTCCCCGGCTTATGAGAAGATGCTCTGCTTTGAACGAGTCCTATGCCAGGGCAGACGCGTAAATGGAAACACACGGGTGGGGGCTTCTAAGCAACGGCCTGCAGAGAAGGTGGACTCCCGGGATTCAGCTGAACCTGGGCAGCGAGAGAGGGTGCCTCGCAGGGGACCCAGGCCAGACGCTTCTGCTGGCTGAGGCTCGTCTAGAAGGTTGGGGAGGGGAGCCGCGAGGATGCTTACGGGGTCCCTTTTCACGAGGTCGGGATTGGGCACGACCGCGATCAGGTGGAGGATCGTGAACAGAGAGTTGAGCACGTAGGAGAAGAAGAGGTTCTTGTGCAGGGTGATCCGCGGGCAGCCGAGGCTCCTAGAGGACAGACGGGCAACGAGGGGACGGGTTAGCGTCTGGGGGTTCGAGTCCGTGCCCGCCCCTCCCCCTCCCAAGCATGGGCCTGGTGGAAGGCCCTGGTGGAAGGCCCTGCCCTCTCCTCTCCTCTTGGGATGCCCCCCACCCCCCGGAAAGCTGGGCTCATGCTGTCCCCCCGTCTGGGCCGCTGGTCCCTGGCCTGGCACACGGAGCTTGGCACGAGCATCGCCAGGGTCTCTTCTAGTCTCACTTCTCTGCCCCGTGAACACATGAGGGGGAGGGAGGTGAAGGACCCTGTGCGTGTGCGTGTGCATGTGCGTGCAAACATGCACACGTCTGAGGCTGGGCCCCAGGAGGGTTCGGGGCCGGGAATCGAGTCCATCTTCCTAAAGACCAGAGACTTCTCCAAGCCTTGCCTGTCTGGAGCCCGGGTGAGGCGGGGAAGGACTCCTGGCAGTCTGGCGTGGGGAAAGGCAGCCCCGGCCCGGCCCGGCCCCGGCAGCTCAGAGACAGCAGGCTGCGGGCCGAGCCGCCGGGGCCGGGGAAGATGGGCAGCCAGTAGGCCGGAGACGCCCAAGGAGGGCCCGGCTCCCCCGACTTCTCCCAGGCCGGAGGGGCAGGCGGGCTTCGGGCCGCCCCTTCCACACTGCTTTTATGGGCGCAGCCACAAAGAAGGGAAAAGCCTCGTCCCCGCCCCGGCCGGATAGACGCACTCGTGGCCGCCAGCATCGTCATTGTGCCGGGCAGCAGCGGGAGGGCCGGACTTCCTGCCGGGCCCGGCCTGTGCCAAGCAGGTGCTTCGAGGCCTCCCTCTGGGCGCCTCACCAGCAGGGGCGGGCCGTGACCTCAGCCGGGACGGCACGTGGAGGCGAGGCCTGGGATGGCCTCCGGGAGCCGCGCCCGGCAGCGCTGCTCAGGCCTTCTGTTCCCAGGCAGCAGGGAGGGCTGCCGGGCACACACGGCGGGGATGGTGGTGACGGCCAAGAGCCGGGCCCGGCCTGGGATGAACGACCTCCTCTGCAGGCCTCGGAGGAGGCTCCCTCCCCAGGGCTGGAGGAGGCGGCCCTCGTGTGGCTGAGCACAGGTACAGGGCACGCAATGGACACGACTGGGATACAATGTAGCATGTGTGTGGCCCAGGGCAACAATGTAGCGTCTAAGCTCCCACCTTGTGTCTACAATGTAACGCCTGTGGGAGGCTCTAACCCTCCCCCGGCCCTCCCGCCAGACTCACTGAAGAGCGGCTCATTGGAACTGAGGTGAGATTCGAACCCAGGACCCCCCCCAGCCCTGCCCCCCATCCACTGAGCCGCTGGGGCACTTTGTAGTCGAAGCCTCAGCCATGAGTGCACAGACTCTGGGCAGGCGCAGCCCGGCTGAGTCTGGGGAGGCCGTGGCTGGCCAAGCGGCAACCAGAAAGATCCCACGTGCCCGAGTCCTGCGTGGAGAGGACCCCGGCACCCCGGGCCCTGCCACGAGGCGGCGGAGGGCTCCGGAAACCTTCTCTGGGGCGATGCCAAGGGCCGGACGGCCTGGGCCACTCCCCAGCTCCGCACCCAGCAGGGCCCCGGCAGAAAAGCTCCTCTTCGCCCCTTTGCAGAGCTCTCGGGCCACGGGCTGCCCACGGGCTGGCCTTTGGGTCTGGGGGCCGGGGGGGGGGACCCCGGGAAGGGCGCCTGGGAATCCGCGTGGAGTCTGGCAGATGGGGAAGGCGAAGCCGCCTCCCCGCAGCCCCCCCCCCGGGAGTCACGTGGGACTGGGGCGGGCTGAGGGGGTGGCCTGATGCCCCCAAAGAGCCCTCTTCTCTCGGCGCCCAGCACGAGGGAGCTGGCAAGCGCGGGGCCCGGGGCTCTCCTCGGCCTCCACCCGGGTGTGGCCACAGGGGCCGCGCCACGCAGGGCTCCCCGCTGCCCCTGCAAGCCCTGCCCGCCCGCCCGCAGCG
>NW_025352459.1:0-2127 GCF_016433145.1 Gracilinanus agilis
TAAATTATAATTTAATAAAATTATATATAATATAACATAAAATTATATATATGTAAATATATATTAAAATAAAATTATATACATATATGTATAATCTGACTTGTGTGTAGTGGATGCAGACATGATCAGAGAGCATGCTAGTTTAAACACTGAAGCTCTTGAATGCCTATGGACACACCATCCCCAGAGAATAATAACTGGTCGTTAAAAAAAACAGAGTTCTATTTGAAGCATTGATTTTTGAGGTTGTCAGAGCTGGGTAAATAAAGCCAGAGTGGGACATAATAAGGGCTCAGCTCACAAAGGAGCAGACACCAAATGGAGCTGGCCCCTGTAGGAGACAGTAAATGTTTACTGCATCCAGGGAGGGGAGGTGAAGTGGGGAGATACCCAAGTTACATTCTGTTAACAGCATTTTGTAAATGTGTCTGGTCACGTCCTCTCACTACCTCCATCTCCAAGAAGGTGGATCAAGGAATGAATGATCAGAGGGTGCATGGCTTGTATTCCATCTCTGATGGCAAAGGATGCCTAGGTGAGCTACAACCCAAAGAATGATCAGCTTACCTGCTGCTTGGGGTATGTGGGGGAAATCTGCCCCATATATTCGTTTCTATTTTGCACTATGGAAACACAGAAAAATTCTTCATTGTACATGTAAATTCCTACTGTTTACTTACCTGCTATTAAATCTGGACTAAGTCCTAACCTTCTCTCATACCCTAACCCTGGCTAGCCCCCAACTGCACTCAGACCCTGCCTAATGACCCATATTAATCTAGAGAACTAGATAACATTATGTTCCATGACACTTAGAGAGACACACTTCTTAAAGACAGACTAATTTATTATAGTGAGTAGTAGCTAGCTCTGGAAAGTCTAATTCTCTCACTAACAAATAAATATTTAGGGGCCCCAATGTTTGCCATCCAAGATCATAAGGTCATAACATTGGATGAGGTGACTGTTATTATTTTCTTTACATAATTGCTTCACAATGTGATATAATTGTTTAGACTTGAGAAATAATTATGCAGGAAATTGAGAAGAAACTTATCATCCAAATTAGCCAGCAAGAAAATACTTTTTCAGTCACCTACATTCTTTCTGTGTCTACTATACATGGAGGGACTGAAATCTATGTGTGTGGAAAACCTACCTCAAGGAAATCAAGAGTATCCCAAGTATTGAAGGAAGAATGAAATCAAAGACTCCCACTTGATGTCTGGTTGCAGCTTCCTGGGATGAGAATGGCACTTCTACATTGGAAAGCTGACTTCTATAAAACAAGGAAGATGAGAGTTTTAACAAACCACCCTAAAGGGAAAATACATTTTCAATATTTTATCTTTGTGCGAATGTGGAGCAATGTTCTGTATACACTCCCAGCTATTTTGATGTTTGTTTTCTTTCTTAAAAGGAAAAAAAGAAATAGTAGTCTGTGGACCCATGAGATAAATCCCATTGCTTTAAAGTGATACACTCTTCTGGTTAAAACTAGTCTGTATGAGCCATGGCTGAGACTGCTTTGGAATTCCTAAGACAAAGATACATTAATGAATCTGGTATTTGGAACAAAGGAGGTAAGGGTCCTTTTTAAGGCTTATAGCCTTTTTTTCTCCTATGGAAGTTAAAGAGTTGGAGCAGGAAAAGTCTTTGAAGGAGCTCCTTAAGTTCTTAATATTATGATCCTATAACAATTCTTGTACCCTTGACTTGGGTCAGGCTTACTCAGGGTCACTGTGACTAGTTCTAGGCAGTCTATTTTAGAGAGGACCCACTGGAATGTGCAAGCATAAAAGAAAATTGGAGGATAAGAGGACTAGGAGGGTAGTTAATGGACCCTGTTACATCTGGTACCTGGAAGCCTTGCTAATAATGTCAGTCAATGCTCTGGGACAGAGCCATCCAACTTAGCCAGTTGCTAAAGTAGTTATTACCAAGATATTTTTTACCCCTCTATGGTGTTTTAAATAAATTTCTCTACCCAAAGGAAAGGAAAACTTGCGCATTTGGAGTCAGAAGACCTCAGTTCAAATCCTGTCTTGGACACATTAATAGTTCTGGGACTTTGAGCAAATAATTTAATCTCTCTTGGCTTCAGATGCTTTATATATATATATATAT
>NW_025352460.1:0-5292 GCF_016433145.1 Gracilinanus agilis
TATATATATATAGTTTTAGTCAACAATACAAGATTTTAAAAAAGAAGGAGAAAGTAGCATCTCAACAAATATCAAAGTACAATCAGAACCCAGGGCAACGTTTTCACTTTTCTGTTTAGAATAACACCTTCATAGCCTAGTTAAATGAGGTAAGTATAAGTAGCTCTGACACAGCTTAATATATCCTTCTACACTGACATGTCTAAATGCCTTTCTGGGTCAAATAATTAAGCCAGAGAGGAGAAACAAGGGCAAAAATAGAGATCTAGAATGACATCAGTCTTGCTTCAGTGGTGTTTCAAATCTCTCAGATTCTTGATTTCTTTGGAACACTGTCCTGTGGACTAGACATAAATGGTGAACAAGTGGAACAAAAGATCAGAAACCACCAACACCTGACTGACTATATACTTTCTGCCAAGGATATAGGAGGAAAATAAACATGTATTTCCAACATGCTATCTTTAATAATCCTTTAAATGGAACTTTAATTCTCTTTTACATCCAAAAGGACAAAAGGAAGCACTTAAGGGAAGCAAAGTAAAATCCCATTTTCATACAACATCTTAAATAGCATAAGGCAAGGGCCTGAATGTTAAAT
Organism: Gracilinanus agilis; assembly: GCF_016433145.1. Lineage (NCBI taxonomy): Eukaryota > Metazoa > Chordata > Mammalia > Didelphimorphia > Didelphidae > Gracilinanus > Gracilinanus agilis. Next base: position 602 of record NW_025352460.1, read on the forward strand.
TCTTGTTGTTAGTTCTTCATTTTCTTAGAAGACCAATGACCTCATGAGGATGATGTCTTCCCTTGTGCTCATTAGTGTCAGGTAGCAAGACAGAAGTCAAGATGACTAGTGATGACCCTGGATGCAGTTGGCATGTTACATCTCTGATCAAGCTCTAAGGATTCCACAGTGCCTATTTCAGTTGCCTTCATAGCCATTGGAACAAACTATCCTCATCCACTCATTTTGGGTACAGACATTTCCCTAATTCACTGATGGATGTGAGGCCAGTCAGTTATCCTCAACCTGATTTAGCCCATCTGCTGAGAAGATTTTACTGAGGGAATGGCTGATACACATGCTACAGCTTCTTGGAGTCACAAGCGAGAGTTGGGTGAAAGGACAACATCAAAGGTGTTGAAAAGGGCTGTTCTGAATGTTTAATTACTATGGAATAGAAACATGACACCATAGAATATCAGTTAAAACTGGAAGGGTTCTTATATGCTATTCAGATCAATATCTGATTTAAAAGTAAAGAGCTGAAAAATCAATACTGACCCTCTATATATTGTTAAAATTAAGATTTTTGAATCATAGATTTAGAACTAGAAGGGACCTGAGGAGTCATCTAGTCCAATAGTTGGTTCCTATAATTATTCAGATGAGTGTCTGAGTGTTTAAGGACTTGTTCTCTGTCTGTCATTTAACTATTTAACCAGATAGAATTTTAACCTATGTCTGTAGACTATACATTCATCAGAGATGTTCTAGAGAAAATTCCTAAAAAACAGTCAATTTAAAATTTTCATTGTAAGCATTAAAAAGAAAATAAGCCAATGCCAAAAAAGGGATTTTTCTTTTGTTTTATAATGTCTAGACTGCAAAAAGGAATAAAAATATAAGTAATGCATACTAAACATAAAGGTGTGGTATGTAGTCACCTTCATCCCAGAGATCGGGTCATTGAACATTTATAATCACATCTTTAAATCTTGTGGTCTTTATAGTGTACCATATTTTCTGTTGTTCTAATTCAGTTTTAAAAGGAAAAAATAAATAATTATATTTGTATATGTACATATATATCTACATTATTCATTGAGTTTTTCCCTAGAATAATATGTGAACATTCCTGAGTTCCATGTGACAAAAAAAATTCAGCTCAGTAATAGATTTTTATCTTAGTCATTCTTGAAAAGGCAGAGAATATTACCATGCTATAATTCAGCATCAGTAAACTTTGGTTTGTGATCCAAAGAGATCACTAATCTTTGTATGTAGCTTGAATCTGCTATCTGTTATAATGGAAAATAGTGAAACAGTAACAGTATTAAGAGAAAACAAAATGATCGTTCCTCACCAGGCTTAGAGACCCAACAATAATCACAGGATCAGAATTGTCGAAAGCCTTTTGACATCTTTTCTGATTTAAACTTTTATGTCTTTCTTACCAGAAAAATACCTTTTATTGGGAGCTCTTTGAAAGTCACTAAAGGTACATTTTATTTGAAAATGTCTATTTTAAAAATATATCATTCAGGTACTTCTGGTTAAGATGGCGGCAGAGTAAGGAGCAACTGCTCGATCTCTCCTAACAAAACCATGTAGGACTCCTCAAGCAGACATAAAAACAAATTCAGATAGGGGGCAGCTGGGTAGCTCAGTGGATTGAGAGCCAGGCCTAGAGATGGGAGGTCCTGGGTTCAAATCCGGCCTCAGACACTTCCCAGCTGTGTGACCCTGGGTAAGTCACTTGACCCCCATCGCCTACCCTTACCACTCTTCCACCTATAAGTCAATACACAGAAGTTAAGGGTTTAAAAAAAAAACAAATCCATATGAACAAAGGGACCCCACAAGAGGGCACAGCATTGAAGGTACATGGAATCGGGGCATTTCCACGCTATAAAGGGGTGAAACAGCTCTCACTAAAACGCGAGAGGAAGAAGCCCCTGCCCCCCACCACGTACAACTCCAAGGCCAGCGCGCAAGAGTGAAAGCAGGTTTGGGGCACCCATTAAGTCAATGGAAGCTCTAGGGCCTGTTCCTGAGAGCAGCAAGACTTAGGACCCCAAGAGGCTAAAGAACACAAATGGACTTTGCATACAGACCCTGAGCGCCTGCACGGGTGAAGGCATTTCCCTAGGCGAGGACAAGGATCTCAAGCTCAGGCTTGGACCTCAAGTGGGAACCCTGTGCAGATGGGAGCTCAGCTGTGGAAGCAGCGCCCTGAGACTGTTGAAGGAGCCTTAGGCAGAGGGGCAGACCAGGGACGATCAAGAGACTCGACCCCGAGAACAAAGAGAACTGAGACCTCGGGAGCCTAGACAGACCCTGAGTGTGAAGATAAATCACAGAAGGTGCAGGTCTAACAATGGCAAGCCAAAATTAGGAACCCCAGAAGAGACAGATTATCAAGAAGAACTCTGTAACCCTCAACAACTTTTACACAGAGAAAATCCAGACAACAGAGGAGAACAAACAAGTAATCATACCCAAACTTTCCCAAAATAATGAAAACTGGTAACAAGCTATTGAAGAGTTCAAATCTGAGATGAGGAGAAAGATGGAAGAGATATGGCAAGAAAATAACAGTTTAAAAGGCAGAATTTTGCAATTGGAAAGTGAGGCTCAGAAATCAAATGAACTGATAAGCAAATTGAACACCAGAAATGACCAGATTGAAAAGGAAAACCAAAAGATTATAGCCAAAAACCAGTCCCTAAAGGCGAGAATTGAGCAATTAGAAGCTAATGATCTCAAAAGACAGCAAGAACAAATTAAACAAAGTCAAAAGACTGATAAAATAGAAGGAAACATGAAATATCTCGATGAGAGAGTGACAGACCAAGAAAACTGGTCAAGAAGAGACAATTTGAGAATCATTGGTCTTCCTGAAAAAGAAGAAATTAATAGAAACTTGGACTCCATACTAAAATAAATTATTCAGCAAAATTGCCCTGAAGTTCTACAACAAGTGGGCAATATAGACATTAAAAGGATCCATAGATCACCCTCTACACTAGACCCAGAAAAGACAACGCCCAGGAATATAATAGCCAAATTCAAGAGCTTTCAAGTAAAAGAAAAAATCTTACAAAAAGCCAGAAAGAGACAATTCAAATATCAAGGAGTACCAATCAGGATCACACAGGATCTGGCAGCCTCCATGCTAAAAGACCTCAAGGCTTGGAATATGATATTCAGAAAGGCAAGAGAGCTGGGCCTTCAAGCACAGATCAACTACCCATCAAAACTGACTATATACTTCCAGGGGTAAGTATGGGCATTCGACAAAATTGAAGATATCCAAGTATTTGCACAGAAAAGACCAGGACTAAATGGAAAGTTTGATATCCAACCACAAAAATCAAGAGAAACATGAAAAGGTAAAAAAGAAAGAGAGTAGAAAGAGAGAAAACTCAAAATTTTTAAAATTTGACTCTTTAAGGGCTTCAATAAGATCTAATTATCTGTATTCCTATGTGGAGAAATGTTATGTATAATTCTCTGTAGTGAACTCTATTCACTATTATAGTATTCACTATTATAGCAATCAGAAGAATAATTCATAGGGAGAGGATGGAATACTAAATGGTCTAAGATGATATGTGGTGTGGGAAAGAGGGGGTGAATAGTAGGGGACACCAAGAGAAACTTGAGTGAATAAGAAAAATAGGATATTCTATTACACACAAAGAGGGCATGGGAAGAGGAGGGAACAAATACTATTATAAGAAGGAGAGGAAGAGACCATGAAGAGGTAATATTTAAACCTTACTCTCAGCGTAATCAACCTGGAGAGGGAAGAGTAGCTATATTATCCATTGGGATATAAAACTCTAACCCTACTGAGAAAGTCAGAAGGGATAAACCAAGGGGAGCAGGGGAGTAGGGAGGTCAAAAAAGGGAGGGCAGAAGAAGGGGGAGGGAATTGATTAGGCCTTTAAAAATGAAAAGAGGGGAATAATAAGGGAGGGGGTAGAAAGGGAAGTTAATCAAGGGAAGGGATAAGGGATACCAGCTCAAAGGAAACCACTGATTTAAAAGGAAATAGTATAGGAAGAAAGGGTAGGACTAGGGGAGGATACAAAAATGACATCAAATGCACAACTGATAATTATAACTCTAAATGTGAATGGAATGAACTCTCTCATAAAACGGAAACAAATAGCAGAGTGGATTAGAAACCCAAATCCTACCATATGTTGTCTACAAGAAACACATATGAGGCGGGTGGACATAAACAAGTTTAAGGTTAAGGGCTTGAGCAAAATCTTTTGGGCATCAAATGAGAAAAAGAGGGGAGGAGTGGCTATTGTGATTTCTGACAAAGCCAAAGTAAAAATACATATGATTAAAAAAGACAGGGAAGGTCATTACATCCTGATTAAAGGTAGTATGAAAATGAGGAAATAACACTGCTCAATATGTATGCACCAAGTGGCAGAGCATCCAAATTCATAAAGGAGAAACTGGCAGAGCTCCAGAAAAAAATAGATGGGAAAACCATAATAGTGGGAGATCTAAATATTCCTCTTTCAGATCTAGATAAATTAAACCAAAAAATAAGAAAGAGGTAAAAGAGGTGAATGAAGTCCTAGAAAACTTAGATTTAATTGGTATGTGGAGAAAAACAAATAGGGACAAAAAGGAATACAACTTCTTTTCAGCTGCACATGGTACATTCATGAAGATTGACCATGTAA
>NW_025352461.1:0-1088 GCF_016433145.1 Gracilinanus agilis
CTCTCTTTTCTCTTGGTGTTTCTTCTAGCCTTAAGGAGGCCTCTCTTATTGGAGGAGGCTTTGTGGCTAGAAGCCTTGTTTAATTAACCTCTGTTTCCCTCTGCTGGGGTCTCTAAATTCCACCTGGTTCAGGCCTTGGGTCTGGGACAGAGTTTCTCTCTCTCTCAACTTCAACCTTCCTAATTGTAAATAAACCACCATAAAATTCATCCCAACTTGGGTCTATTTTAATTTGAAATCATGTTAAGCTATTTCTGGCAGCCATACCTAAAATATTTAGTTTGCCCTCTTACACAATTCAAAGTATTATTGCTTAAAGTTGAAATGACCTTTAATAGCTTTTATTTACAAAAGAGGTGGGAAAGTGAAAGCAGAGAAATGCAAAAGAGTAGAGAAGACATTAACCTATCTAACTAAATATTGCTCCAGTGCTTGACTCAGCCAGGACCTCAACCAGAATTAAACTCTCTCCAGAAGAAAGGAAGAGAAAGCCAGCTATCCAGTCACTCAAGTTCCCTCCAAGAGACAGGTCAAGATAATGACTAGATCTGAAAGTGATTCCTGATGGAACAGTGCATCAACTATGGGAGGGAGACGGGGGAAGAGATGGAAAGAACATGAATCCTATAACCATGGAAAAATGTTCTAAATTAATTAAATGAAAATTTCAAAAAAAATTATCATCCCTATTTTGCAGATGAGGATCTTGAGGCAAACAGACATTACTCGAACAAGATTCACATAGCTAATAAGTGTCTGAGGACAAATTTAAATTCGGTTCTTTCTAGCTCTATTCTAGTCTTTTATCCACTGTGCCATCTATGTGTCCTATACATGTTCAAGAAATAGAAACAAGCAAATGAAAATGAACAAAAAAGAGTAGTGAAAGAAGGTAAAGAATTGGGGGAAGGAATGGGATGAGATAGAGAACTCTGATTGTAAAATGTCAGAAAATGATTATTAAAAATTTCATTGCCATGGAATTGAAAAATAATAATAGAAAGAAAATGAAGAAAAATAAAACAAAAAAGAATGTAAGGGGTTTTCTAGTTATTTGGGGGAAAAGAGGAAGATGGAAGAATGGATAG
>NW_025352462.1:0-4847 GCF_016433145.1 Gracilinanus agilis
TTTTTTTTTTTAAACTGTTACCTTCTGTATTGATTCTAAGGCAGAAGAGCATTAAGGGCTAGGCAATAGGGGTTAAGTGACTTGCCCAGGATCATACAACTAGGAAGGGTCTGAGACCAGATTTGAACCAGGACTTCCTGTCTCCAAACCTGGCTCTCTATCCACTATCTAGCTGCCCTTATCTTTTTCTTTTAATATGACTGCATCTACAACCAGGTCTGTACCCAAAAAGAGATAAAGGAAAAAAAGAAAAATGACATATATGTACAAAAATATTTATGGTAGTTCTTTTTGTGGTGGCAAAGAATTGGAAACTGAGGGGATGCTTATATGTTGGAGAACAGCTGAACAAGTTATGGTATGCAAATATAATGGAATATTACTGTGCTGTAAGGAATGATGAAAGGGATATTTCCAGAAATGCCTAGGAAGATTTATATGAAATGACATAAAGTGAAGCGAGCAGAACTAGGAGAACAATCTATATCAGAACCGCAAAGCTGTTCACAATAATCAGCTGTGAATAACTTAGTAAGTCTGAACAATCCAAACATATACCACAATTCCAAAGGTCTCATGATGTAGCATTCTATCTACCTCCAGATAGAGAGTAGATGGACTTGAAGTATAGATTGAAGTAATTTTTTTTCTTTGTTTATCCCCCCCACCAAATTTGGCTGATGCAGAAATAGGATTTGCATGACTTCATATGTAAAATAGATATTTTATTCCTTGATTTCTCAGTGGGTAGAAGAGGGCCTGGAGAGAGGGAGAGAATTTGGAATTGAAAATAAAAATAAAATGTTAAAAAAATTCTTCCTTTATAGAGAGGTTATCTAAATGAAAGGGATTTGAGAGCCTGACCAAACTGACTACATGATTCTTTTAAAAATTGCTCTTTTAGGATCAGATCCTCAGACCTGAGCTATATGCCTGATCTCCCATCTATACAAAATCTTTAGGAGAGTCAACTATACATAGAAGGCATCCTTGATGAGGGTGTTAGTAGGAAACAATCAGACTTTCACAAATAGTAATAAGGAGAGAATGACACTTTTACAATCTTATAAATAAATTAACAATATAGGAAATGTGGCAGCTAAGTGGTGCCAGACAGAGCACCAGGCTTGGAGTAAGGAAAACTTGAGTCCAGATCTGGCCACAGACACCTACTAATTGTATGACCCTAGGCAAGTCACTTTTCCCTGTTTGCCTCAGTTTCTCATCTGGAAAATGATCTAGAGAAGGAAAATGCAAACCATTCCAGTAGCCTTGCCAAGAAAACCCCGAATTGGGTCAAGAAGAGTCAGGCGTGATAAAAAATGACTGAATGATTGTTACTGAAAATGTAAGACCCCACTGTGATTATTATTTGTCGATTACGAAAAAAAAACTATTTGTTTCAGAAGAGCAAAGCACTGCTTTACAGGCCATTTTGGAGTCTGATGTATCCTTTCCATAATCTGGATCATTCAGTATTCCTTGAATGTTGTAAAAACAAAACCTTGTTCAGTGATGGCCAGAAAGTCAGTTTTGTGGTATTGGGAGGAAAGAAGGGAGGTCCCAAGCAATTCTGGAAGAGCATGGACTAGAGTTCTACCTAATGGGCAGTCATGGAAAGGCTATGATCTTTATCACTTGAGGGAACTCCCAAAGTGATGATCTCACAGATAAATTGGAATACATTTTGTCTATATTCTGTTTATACGTACACATAGATGTATCAAGAGAGGCGCCATGTTGTAGCAGATTTCATGTTGGCCTTGGAATCAAGAAGACTTTGGTTCAAGTCTTTTTTCTACCACATTTTGACTCTGTGACCCTGGGCAAAAGGATTTATCTTTTAAGATCCCGGGCATTTTCCTAACATTTCAAGATCAAAAGAATATTTATTAGTAGAGGAAGGTCTTCAAGAGCAATTTCTACTGATGAAATCAAAGGCCTTGCTTAAAAAAATAGTACACATGTCCCCATTTGAATGTAAGCTCCTTTGAGCCAGGAAATATTTCATTTTTTTCCACTGTATCCCAAGCATCTAGGAATTGATTCAGTTTTTGTTCTTGTATCCCTAGTGCCTAGTGCAGTGCCCGAGTAATTCAAAACTCTAGAACTGTAGACTTTGATGTATACTTTTCCTGTCTCAAGAACAATCCAGAGAAATTCTTTGACAGTATATCTTCAGTGTTGAACAAATGTTTCCTTTACTAAACTGGACTGATCTACACTGGGCTGGATGAATACTTCCCTAAGTATAGTGTCCTAGTTGGACGAGTCAAATCCACTGGATGTTCTACTTGCTTGCAAGCCCGTACTTGCTCCTCACCAGCAACTATAGTATCCAACCGTTCCAGATTTAAATTTAATTGACACCTTGAGGTGAAGTCGTTTTATATTCTTTTTTTTAAAACCCTTATCTTCCATCTTGGAGTCAATACTGTGTATTGGCTCCAAGGTAGAAGAGTGGTAAGGGCTAGGCAATGGGGGTCAAGTGACTTGCCCAGGGTCACCATTTTATATTCTTTTAAGAAAAAGTAGTAAGTGACCTTTATCCTAAGTTTGCCAGAAACCTATTCGACTTCCCTCCTTTGCCTCTCAGGAAGAACAAGAACTTTATTCTGTTTCTCCTCTCTTCTCTTCTTCTGGGCAACAAACAGTGGCAGCAGTAACTCTCACACAGAAACAATGAAGAACTTTACTGTCATATGCACATTAATAACTATTTAATTTTTTACTTCTAATCATAACAAGGCCCTACTCTATAAACCTGCTGACCCCCAGGTATACGCATTCTCTTTCCCTGCTTCTTCCCCTTGCTCATACTCCATGAAAAAAAAAAAAACAAAAACACAAACCCTAAAAAAGGTGAAATTGGAAGCTGAAGAAACCACTGCGCCAAGAGGATTTCCCTCAGGACTTCTTTTCCTCCTGGATGGACTTCCAGTTCTTCACAGGTGGACCTTCAGCTCTTTGGGTTGACCAGGAATAACTGAAACCAAGAAAATACACAGATAAAGGGGCCCTTCTGTGCAAAAAACAAACAAACAAAAAAAAAAAACAACCCACCCTCAATATCAAAATAGAAACTTTGCAAATCAGAGAAGAAATTTACCAAACAATGCAAAAATGGCATTGAATTGACAGCTAAAACTAGCACCTGAACTTTAAAAAAATAACAGAATAATGCTATGCCATAAGAAATGATGAAAGTATTTGTCTGATAGCAACAACATTTTAAGATAAAGCATTTTGAAAGGCTCAAGATATTTGATCAATGAAGTGACCAATCACAATTCCAAAGGACTGATGATGAAGTATGCTACCCATCCATCTTCTGCCAGGAAAGTGATAGTTTCAAGGAACTGAAAGAAATAATCATATTGAGACATGTCCATGTGTGGATTTATTTTGCAAGCAAGGGGAAGGAGCAGGGAAAGAGAAAGCATATTGTAATAAGGGAATTTAATCTTAGTAGGGTAATAAATTGGTTGTAATAAGGGAATAGGCTAGAGGTAATAGGGAAATTAAGGCAGAGGTAAGGTAAGGACCCTTCTGTATGCAGTTTTTCCACATTTAAAAAATCTGTTGTCTATTTAACAAACCTGCTCTGCCTGTCTTTTGTTCATGAATGTATTTAGTTCTTTTAAAAAAATTTCCCCAAGGATTGCTTGGTTGTATCTCGAAAGTTTAATATATTGTCTTATTGTTATCATTTTCTTTGAATGAAATTATCTACTGTTTATATGACTTTTCTTTGACTCAATTCTTTAGGATTGAATTATGTGCTGTTTAATCATTTTAATCCTTTTTTCAAAGACTCTTTATTGGTCATAACTTTATTGTTTTGTTGTGGGCAGCAATAGATATATTTCTGCTTATATTAATTTATTTGTGAGGTTAGTTAATGGCCTAATACATGATCAGTTTTTGCAAAGGTGCCATGAGCAGTTGTGAAATATACCTGAGACTTTCTATTCCCATTCAGTAATCATAAAAGCACTAGCATACCTAACTTAAAAAATCATAACCACATACTTAATTTCTTTCTTCTTTATATTTTTGTTAGACTTAGCTAATTCTGAAAAAAGTTAGCTACATTTAATTATATTATAGTTTTATTGTCTACTTCCTCCTGTAAATTGACTGACTTTTCCTTTTAGAATTTAGCTACTATGTCATTTGTTGCCAATATATTAAATAGTTTTTCTTTTGTGCCCTTAAGCACAATATAGTTTCTCTGTTTACCTCTGTTAATGTCTATTTTTACTGTATCATTTGAGATAGTGATCACTCTTCCTGATTTTTTCTGAATTTGTTTGAAGCTTAATCAATTCTGCTGTAGCCCTTTATTTAAACTCTGTATGAATCGTTATGCTCTGAGTATATTTCTTTTAAACCGCACATTACTGAATTCTGCTTTCTAATTCATTTTCCTCCTCTCCTTCTCTTTAGATGTGATTTCATCCCGTTCATGTTAACCATTATTAACAGTGTATGTCTCTCCTTTGCCTCTCCTTTTTTCTTGCCCCCAATTTACAAAGAAGATAGTGAAAGAAAAAACGTTCTCAACATTAGTAAGTGATCTGTCTTTCTTCTCTGGCCCTTGCTCTAATGAGAGATTTTTCCACTTTCTTTCCTTGTAATCCCCAATTCATGATCTACCCTTCTTTTGCTTATGACAAATCTCACCTTTTTTCTACTCTTTCTCTTAAAATCTCACGTCCTTTCTCCTTTTTCTTCTTTTTTCTACCTATTTTCCTGTTGATTTTAATGTTTTTCTTTACTAGAATGATCTCTCTCTCTCTCTCTCTCTCTCTCTCTCTCTCTCTCTCTCTCTCTCCCTCCCTCCC
>NW_025352463.1:0-5885 GCF_016433145.1 Gracilinanus agilis
GTATATGTGTATATATATGTATATGTGTATATATATGTATATATATATTCCCCCCTCCCCCTAAGGAATTCAAACCTGTGTCACTAAATATGGCAATGCCCTCACTAGAAATAAGAAAGTTTGAGTGGAGGAGGGAAAGGTGGTAGAGGCAGAGAGAGACATGGATTCTTCTCTCAGTAGCCTTTAATGAAGGGTTATCTGCCATAATGACTGGATTATTTAATGACCAATTTTTTCAGATTTAGAAGAAACCGCAATCAGAAGAAGCAGTAAATTGGCTTTTGCAGCCTGAATGCTGTAAGCACTGTGCTGGTACTGGCAGCCCTGAAGGTCCATTAATATTGCTCCCAGCCTTCTCCCCAGCAGCCTCTCAGCTCCCTTTCCCCAGAAGGTCAGCTCCAGATAATGAGCGATCTCTCTGGCTTCCCGTGGGAAAGGTTGCCCCAGTGACCTGGAGCAAACAAAAGGGTCACTTGAAGAAGCCAGTATTGGGCAGCCTGGGAGCAGGCTGCTGTCATCAATGACCTGGTTGTAAAGGGGAGAAAGAGTCCTTCTGACACAATAGGACAGGAGGATGGAAGTGGGGCTGGAAGGGAGAAAGAGAGAAGAGAGAGGAAGAAAAAAAAGCACCTCTTTACCACTTGGGACATAACAATACTGACAGCTGCTGTTCCTGGAGCCAGCAGATTCCCCACAGACACTGGGGGAAGTCATGGTGCTTTGCTAAAATAAGCTGTCCACATGCTCCTGCCATCTAGGATTGGTATTTAGGCTGGGGGGGGGGGGAATTGGGCAAAAAGCAAGCAGCTGGTTTAATATTTAGGGAAGGAAAGGTCATATTTGGCATCTCTAAGCTCCCAGCATACAGCAGTGTGACTAAAGACCCAGTGCCATTTCCCCTTCCACTTGTACTTTTTAAAACTAGATTTGTGATTTAATTTGGCTTAAGGAGCTCTTAGTGAAGAAGTTCCCATCTACCATTGCACATAAGTAGCACCCCTATAACTTAGATTCCTAGGGAGTTGCCTAGAACAATGAGATTTTAAGTTACCTGCCCAAGATCATACAACCAAATGCATATCTGAGGCAAGAGTTGAATTTCTAACTCTGAGGCCAGCACTTCATTTTATTTTGGACACTGGGTCTCCTTATTTCACTCACACTGGAAGTACAGTGGACCTGACCCCATGGCTGATCAGTCCTGAAACTTCCCTGCTCTATTTTCAACATGGGCAGGTTCACCTCTGCTGGAGCTTCATCTCATTGGCCTTAGACTTAGTGTCTTGGACCTTGACCAGTTTTAGCTTAGAATTACCAGCCTCAAGCAACACATCAGCCTTAGTTTCATGGATCATTCTACCTAGCTGAGTCCAGTTTTTTATCCGTCAAGTCAATAACCATTTGTTAAGTGTTTATAAATTATTAAATGTATCATACATATTAAATGTATATTCCAGGTATTATGCTATCACTGAAAATACAAATACATGAAGAAAAATAGTTCCTGCCCTCAAAAAACTTACATTCTATTGGGGGAATACCATACACACATACACATTGATACACACACAATGAAAAGCAGTGATGGCCTAAGGGAGATGAAGGGAGGAAGAAATGAAGATACTCTGAATGGGGGAAATATAGAGAAAGACCAAAAGAGTCAGGACTGCCACCTAAAGAAAAATAAAGTCCAGACTTGCCTGAATGTTCTACTTAAAATGGAAGTCTGGGAAGAAAACTCAAAGAGAGGAAGATGCTACAGAAGATAAGGTCCAATGTGTGAAGTCCAAAGGTCTTGGAGGAATTTGTAGGAAAAGGTCCAGACAGTTAAGAGAGTCATCTGAAGACCTGTTGATACAGCTTAAGATTTCACAACTCAGATCTCACCAAAAAATAAATAAGTTCACAAAGAATATAGATGGAGCAAACTGACATGGCCTCATTTAAGAGTACCTGGACTCTTAAACAGCATTTTTGCTCCAAAGGTTTGGTTTTTCTTTCCTTTTCTTTTTTTAAGATGAGAGAGACAGAAAATAAATTCTTATTAATTGGGGAAATTAATTTTAAAAGTTAATTTAAAAATTATAAAAATTAATTTAAATTAATTTAAAAAGGGAAATTAATTTTTTAAAAGATGCTTAGCTAGAAGCATCAATTTCAGTGCTTTTTTGTTGTTCCAGTTGACTCAACCCCAAAAAGAAGCACTTATCTGCAAGTCAATTTCAGTAGTAACTGTTATTCTCTTAAAATAAAATCTGAGTTTTTAATTTTTCACAGGAAATTAAAGTTAAGCAGTGTTACATAGCTAATAAGTGTCTAAGGGAAAATTTGAACACACCTTCCTCACTCCCTGCCCCCTCTACCCCCAGGTGGTCTTTTAGAATCATTCCATAATAGTAGTAAGAATGATTATTTAACATAAAAACATTTTTAAAACTACTACGTAATTGCTATCTTCATATATTTGAAGGGCTGTTACAGTGGAAAAGGGATTAGACCTGTTCAGCTTGGCCCTAGAGAATAAAACCAGGAACAATGGGTGGAAATTATAGAATTACAGAGATAGATTCAAGTTCCATGGCAGGAAGAAATGTCCTAATAATTAGAACTACCTACAAATACAATGGGTGATCAAGATGGTCTGCCATGACAGGTGTCTCACTGCTTTTTCCTTTTAGATTTGTTATTATAAAATAATATATTTAAATTTGGAAAAAACAGAACTCAGAGAACTGTACCTATAGAACTAAAGGAAATATTAGATGTCATTTATCCTAACTTCTCCAATTTAAATATGCAGATGTGAAGGTTTTTGAAAGTGAAATAACTTATCCAAGGTCACCTGGCTAAGGAGTGTCACAGACTGAATTTGAGCCTAGGTCTTGATATTTTATAACCATTACTTTCTGTGTTTACTCTCATTTTGAACTCTGCTCTTGTGTTTTCTATTATCTCCTCTTCCCTATAAAAGATGAGTCTATTATACCACATGAAGTTACCAAATATCTAGATTATTTTCCACTTTCATGTTCCATCTATTTTCCACAATAACCTTTTCATAATCTCCTTGACAGTGATCCTCATAACAATTCCTCACCACAAGACTGTGTGGAAAATTAATATTGAATTATGATATCCTTGTGAAATCATTTCTCCTTAAGCTTCTCAAGGTCAGGTTCACATAATCTGCTGCCAAACCTTGAGGCTACACCCAAGTTCCACCCCCAGGTTTTCAAATTGGGTTGAAACTTTTCTTTTTTCTTTAGATCTTTAAAGGATAAAAAGATTATAGACAGAGCTGATCAGCCATGGGGACTCCTGACCTTTGTTGAACTTATCTAAAATATGGTGGTCTAGTAACATGAATGTGCATTAAAGACACACCTCTCTTGTGATGAAGTAATGAGGGAGGAGTTGAAGTCTCTAAATCTATCTCCTCTCTCAAAATATCCACCAATGGGGACTACCACAGGAAATTCTAAATTTGAAGTGTCAGGTTAATTAGGAAGAAGACATAGCTCCCATTATCAGCAAGAGGCAGAACTCACTCAAGTTCTTTATCTCAGAAGGAGACTAGGGAAACCTATCCATTCTTTGTTAATGTGAATTACATGTCCCCAATAACAAACAATACTATTCTTCAAAAAAAATGGCTTCATATTCTTTATGGGTTAAAATCCAGTCTCTGCATTTTGGACTTCTATTTTTATTACTTATTATTTATTTTATTTTATTCATTTATCCTATATTTTCTAATTACATGTAGATATAATTTTTATTCATCATTTTCTGATATTTTGTGATCTATGTTCTCTCCTCTCTCTCTCTCTCTCTCTCTTTCTCTCTCTCTCTCTCTCTCTCTCTCTCATACACACACACACACACACACACACACACACACACACACACACACATATCCATTCCCCAAGGTGGCGGGAAATATGATATAGGGTATATGTGAGCTATTTTGTAATACATTTTTTCATGTTCATTATGTTGTAAAAGAAGACACATGCCACTTATACAAGAAAAAAAAATCATGAAGGAAATGAAGTGAAGAATGGTATGCTTCAATCTGCATTCAGATTCTGTCAGTTCTTCTATGGTAATGGATAGCCTTTTTCAACATGAAGTTGTCTTGGAACTGTGTATTGCTGATAATAACTAAGTCATTCACAACTGATCATCATACATTATTTCTGGAAGTTATTTTAACAGGGATTTTACAAACCCTACTTATGGGGCTGGAGAACCTAAATGACTTATCAGATGTCCCGAAACAAGTAACCAGGAATCCCAAAATGGAAGCCAGCATTGTCTTCACTTAAATGTTTTATGATACAAATAGAAGCAATGGATACTTAACAGACCCCAGGATTCCAGACAAACAGGCTAGATTGTTTTCCATTGCATTTCAATGGTTTTGTTGTTTGATTGCACATACTGTATAAATCTTCACCTGATTCACTCAGCAGGAAAAAATAAAAGGAGTTGGTTCTGGTCTGTAAAGAATTTTGGATTCCTAATGGGCTTTTCTTACAAAATGCTATACACACAAACAGTTTTTCTCCGTGTTTCCCTCCCAACTCCAAAAGGGAGCTGATCTGTTGATAACTAGTAGATATTGTCTCTGACTTCTGTGTTGAGAGTATAAGTATTTAGGTCTCTAAGGAACCAATTATCTCCAGTCCTGGAAAATTAAAAAGTTGAATTATGTTGCCATGGATGCGAGCTTGAATGCTGGATACTAGAACAGCATAGAGTTCTTTTCCTAGTAGATTGATACCTTGAAATAAACTTCAAGGCAATCCTATCTAACTGTTTCATTTTTTAGATGAGGAAACTGAGACACAGAAACATGACGTATATCTCCCAAGGTTCCACAGCTGGAAAAAGTGGCAGAAGTAGGATTTAAACCCATGTGTCATGATTCTAAATGTAGTCTTCTTTCAACTATACCCCATAATGACTAAGATTAATATCAAAAAGATGTCCTAGAGATAAGTCCTGTATTAAAACCAATATCTCTATGACCTATCTTCTCTCAAGACACAAAGGAGGAGTCTGTGTTTCCATAGGTCAACAGTCATGTTGGACCAAGGAAGTTTCCATTTTTAAGGATGCTATGTAACTCCCCTGTAATTAGAGGCTTTTCCATTGATCTGTTTTTAAACAAACAAAAAATGCATCAGAAGCATAATGGATATTTCTAAGGATGCACTATGACATATGAGCATAAGAATTTAATTTAAAATTTTAAAGTTATGATTATAATTTAAAATTGGAAGAAACCCTAAAGTTCATATGATCTAACCACTCAATTTTACACATGAGAAAACTGGAATCCAGAGTGGTTTACTGATTTGTCCAGTATCCCAATGAGACAAGGCTAGGATTTGAACTTGGATCTTCTGAAACTAAATACAGCATTCTTTTTTACTTTACTGTCTTGCCTCGCCCCCCCTCAATCTGCTTTCTCAATTACTCACAGGTTACTGGAATATTATTCATTGCTGAGAGTGTTATTTTTAGGAGCTATTGTAGGACTTGAACTTTTAAGAATGTATAACTACTATCCCTAAATTTACCAGCTCGCAAACAACAGACCATGATGCTTTGCCAAACTATAAAGTAGGACCATCTAAATAGGGTATCCTACATTGACTGCTTCATTTGAAATTTCTTCCATCATTTCATCATTATTGGTGAGAAAATTTAACTTCCTAAAATAGATATTCACTAAATAGCTAAAAATTAAATGACTTAAAATAGCTAGTAAATAATTAAAATGGCTTTCAGATTTAATAGCTTTAAGTTGCACTAAGACTTTTGGGACACCATATATATATATACACCATATATATATACACATATATATATATACA
>NW_025352464.1:0-2107 GCF_016433145.1 Gracilinanus agilis
GAGAGAGAGAGAGAGAGAGAGAGAGAGAGAGAGGAGAATCATGTGATAACTTGACTGCTCCTAATTAATCTGTATGCCCCACTACCCAACTCTGTTTGAAAGATTCTCCAGCCCTAAAGAATCAGAGCACCAGCTCTATCCCCTTTCTTGTAAAGTCAATGATGTTACTCCTTTTGCATCTCACTCGATGGACAGACTTGACCTTAGTCTGGGTCAGAGCCCAGTCTTCTGAATGCCAGGAGTCATTAGGGACTTGGGATCAATCTCTTCCTGGAGCCAGGGAGCCATGAGAAGTCAGACATCCTCCCATAGTAAACATGTGGGCTCAGAGTGGGGCTGATACTGATCAAAGTGGGTTTTCAAGTAGAATAAGGGGGTACAGTTTATATTAAATCCTCACACTCTTAACATCTCTATTTTCCTTAAAAACTTTTGATATCTCTTCTAGGAAGCCACACTTGATCATGAATGCCTTATCCCTGCTTTATTACTCATTTATCTTTTGTCCTTTGAACAAATATATAGTATATGCCATCGATTTATAGGTTTAAATTTGTTGCTATCTTGCTTTGTTTTAAAGATTCCATATCTCTACACCTAAAATGGAAATTCTTTTTACATCTTTCTCATAAGCTACATAGTAGATATTCAATGGATACTACTGGCCATCCTCCATAGTATTTCTACTAGGAGAAAAAAATGAACTCTCAGGTGAGGAGGGAAAATGAGAAGTCTATATTTTACTCAATAGAAACAAACAATCCAAATTCTTCTCTTAAAGGAAGCTCTCTGCATGAATAATAAACACCGAGACATGAAAGGGAATGAGAATATTGCTCAACAATATCTAACCATTAAGGAAAAGAAATTACAGGCTGAGTATTATTTGCTATTGAGCAGTAATATTTATAGGAAAAATCATTCTTACCAACTCAGTGTGCCAATGGCCTTTTGGGGGAAGCTTCATTTTTTTTCTCTCATTCCATCTACAAATTTATGGAATTTATTTATGGAAAATGATTGTCTTTTCAAACTCTCTTTTTGATAAATAGCTTCTATAGTAGGACCTTACTGAAAACAAATACCTGTCAGTTCCCTACTGAAACACAGACTATGCCAAAAAGCATTTTTTAAGTCTTTACAGTAGAAATCACACTGTCACTAATGACTGATCTTTACTTAATTGACGTATACAGTTAAGTACAAGATTAAAGCTAATGTCATTTAAAAAATATTCCAGTTGCTGATGTACCACAGGTATTTAGTAGCAAGCATCTCCCTCTGTTTAGGGAGAAAAAAAACTATGCAAGAGATACTCTTTTCAGTTCCCTCCTTTTCTCTTTTTCTAGTTGGAAATTGATGTGACAATTCCATTTTCTCCACCAGGAAAATAAATATCCTTTTCACTGATAAATTTTATACTTCCCTAAGAGGGTACAATTGGAAAGAGATGAAGAATTAAATTTTTATTTAATTCAAATAGGATACTAAAGCCACAAATGTTCATTGAGATCAGTTAATTAGGAGACCACCAAAGCCATGGAGGGGGCCACATCTCTAGATAATTCAACATATACTTAAATAGTTTTGTGGATTGACTTGATTTCTCATTTATAGTCGTTCTCCATTTTGTGGCTTTATTTTGGGCTATTCTGCTGATCATCAACTATGCCATCAGTCAGAATGAAAAGTAGTATATCTTCTTCATTTAAATAAATCTTTGAAAAATGTTATTGGTTCCATAAAAAGATGGTGAGGAGGTATTTGAATCTATCTGTTCTCTCCATATCCCCTCCTTATACAGATAATTATCTAACACACTGGAAAGAAACAACTCATTACATAAATGACTATTCTTGGAATATTTTTGAATGTCAAAGATAACTGTGATTTCCATTAGAATTTTCCTTCAATACTTCCCTAGATCATGGACATGACCCTTTGTTCTGGATGCCTTTGTCTATAGAACCTAAGGTCTGGTAAAGTGGTTCCCAAACTTTTTTGGCCTACCGCCCCCTTTCCAGAAAAAATGTTACTTAGCCCCCTGGAAATTAATTTTTAAAAAATTTTAATAGCAATTAATAGGAAAGATAAATGCACCCGTGGC
>NW_025352465.1:0-7039 GCF_016433145.1 Gracilinanus agilis
GAGAGAGAGAGAGAGAGAGAGAGAGTGAGAGTGGTTGGGGGGGTGGGATTCTGCATGGCTAAACAAAGTGTGCCACAGAATCCTAATCCAGAAATCTCTGAGAGCAGTGGTGGAAGAGGTCAGCACAGATGCTGCTGGGCTGACTAATCAGGAACTTTTTGAGCACATGGAAAATACCAGTCTTTATAGGTAGATGCCAAAATTAGGAGAGATTATGCCTAATAATGGGCTATAATATAATATTATGGGGCTATCCTATCTTCCCTCTTAGGTAATTGGACTGAATATCTGAATCTTGCCTAAAATAAAGCTTTTCATAAATATGTGGCCAAAGCACCTAAAAACATTGGCCATTTGACTGCCTTGGTATACGGAACTTTTGAAAATCAAAGAAGAGATCAATAAACTTGAAAGTAAAACCAATCATTCTGTTCCTTCACAGTAGCAAACCTGTGATGACTTTCCTGGCCTTACTTTCTGGCAGTCACGGTGATCCTAAAAATTGTGAATTCATTTGAATGAGTCCCGAGTTTTGCCTGGAGGAGCCAAGTCATGTACCTTGGCTTCATTTTTCTTGGCTCCCCTTCAAACCTTCTTGCTTATCTCTCAGTGGTTCAGAAACCATAGACTTCCCTAGTTTCTAACCCACATTAAATTGCTCACTTAGAACAAGGATAAAAATTATTTTTACGAAAGCAAGTGGTTAGAAATTGAATCTGTCAACCTATTTGGTCTGCATTACAGAAATCCACCAGTTGGACCATATTTTTTTTCACTCATTGTTTGGTATTGTGTGGGTTATTTGATATATTCACTTCTACCTCTACACCCTCATATTTTTTCTTTTATTTCTTCATTTATTATGAATTCTCCTTTTTAAAATTTTTGATGTTGGCAATTTTGTTTTCCCCTTTTTTGTCAATCATATTAGTTAATAGCTTATCTATTTTGTTGCCATTGTTTAAAAAATTTTTAGTTGCATTTATCAGTCAGATTGGTTTTACTTTGAAGTTCATTAATCTTTTATATGATTTTTAGAAGTTCTGTTTGAGTGTTTAGTTTGGAGGGTTTAAATTTATTGACCTTTGGGGATTTTTGTTGTTGCAACTATAGGTCTAGTTAATTGATAAGTTCTTTTTTTTTTAAATTATTGTTGAAAGTGTGAATTTTTCCTTTAGAATTACTTTGGTTGTATACCAATGTTTTATCATTGTTATCTTCTTTGGTGAAATAATCAGTAGTTTCAAAGTTTTGTTCTTTGATGGACCAGTTCTTTTGAATTAAGGTATTTAGTCTCAAGTTAATTTTTGATTCTTTCTTCAGTAGCCTTTTATTGAATATAATTCATACTGCAGTATGATTAATAATTTGCTACACTATTAATTTTTATAAAGCTGCCATGTGTATTTGAGAAATAGATATAGTTCTTTTTTATTTTCTATTCAATAATCACAAGAGATTCATCAATCTAACTTTTCTAAAATTCTTGTCAGATCTATAAATTATTTCTTGTTTATCTCTTGTTTTGATTCTTCTAGGTCTGAAAGAGTAACATTGAGGTCCTCAGTTACTATATTTTTACTGTCTA
Source organism: Gracilinanus agilis (assembly GCF_016433145.1). Lineage (NCBI taxonomy): Eukaryota > Metazoa > Chordata > Mammalia > Didelphimorphia > Didelphidae > Gracilinanus > Gracilinanus agilis. The sequence continues at coordinate 1,589 of NW_025352465.1, forward strand.
GTTCTTCTTATAAATCAATTACTTTCCCATCATGAATTTAGATGCAATGCAATTTGATGCACATATATTAAGTATATACATTCAATGTCTATGGTAACTTTTATAATACTGTAATTTCATTGTTTATTTTTTAATGAATTCTAGTTTTTGTTAATTTTGCTGAGATCATTATTGCTACCCCTGATATTTTTGTTAACCTGAGGCTTAATAGATTTTGCTCCAGTTCTTTATTAAAAAAACACCCTTACTTTCTGTCTTAAAATTCTTAATATCACTTAATATTGTTACAAAAGAGCAGCAAGGCCAAGATTAAATGACTTGCCCAGGGTCACGGTTAGGAAGTGTCCGAGAAGATTTGAACCCAGGTTCTTCTGAGTCTAAGCTTGGCACTCTATCAACTGTGCCTGCTCCTACCAACTCCTTATTCCAATGCCACATGAACTTTTAGTTTCAAATATGTTTCTCACTAAAAAATTAAAAATTCTGCTTTCTAATACATTCTTCTACTTTCCTCTGTTTTGTGGAAGATTTAGTCCCATTCAAATTTATGTTTATAATCACTAATTGTGTATTCACCTCCATCTATCCTTTTGTACTTTTTCTCCCTTTGCTTTCCATCTTTATACTTTTCATTCATTTGCTCTCTCTTCTTTCAGAGAGAGAGTGGTGACTTAGGAGTATATTCAATAATAGCAATCTACATATAACTAATGTGAAATGTCTTCACTTAACTGCTCCTCTCCACCCCTTTCCCTCAGCTCCAAATAACAACTTCTTACTTTTGTTTCCTTTCCTTTTATTTTACCTTAATTAAAATTCACCTTCTGAAATTGAAATTTGTTTTGCTAATTACTAACTTCTACTTGAGTCTACTTTCCATATTAAGTATCTCTCCCCTCTTCCTATTGCCATTTATTTCTCTGTTGAATTTGATATACTTTTATACCAAATTTTGTGGTGTGTGTGTGTGTGTGTGTGTGTGTGTGTGTATGTGTGTGTGTGTGTGTTCAACCCTCCTTTTGGTAGTTTAAATGAAAATGACTTTCATGAGTAGCCTATTCCCACAACCCCTTCCAACATGCCTATATAGTCTATTTACACATCTTATACAGTTGAGATAGTAACGTTCCTCCCTTTTCTTTTCTATATATTCTTTTTTTGTCTTTTATTTCTTCTCTTAAGATTATCAAAATATTAAAAAGCATTGCATAGGCTCTTGTGTCCCTCCATGGTTCTTTGAAGAACTTAAAGTTCTTAGGGGATAGTTTTTTTAATCCTCTATTAGAATGTGATCATTTGATTATCTTATAGTATCTTCTAATTATCCAAATGTATTAATTTTTCTATGTTTCTCTTGATCCATACGTTTGAATTTAAAATATCTACTCAGTTCTGATCTTTTCATCAGGAATGCTTGGAAGTCTTCTGTTTCATTAAGAAATTATTCTAATTATTTTTCTGGGTGGTAAGCATTTATAATTTTGAAGGGATTAGATCCCTTCCCTAGTGCTCAGGTGTGAATTCAGCTTAGAAAAACTCACTTAATTTTTCTTGGATTTCTTAATCTTCAGTCTAGTCATCTTTTTCCATCCTTACTGAAATAGTTGTTTCAGAACTAGACTTTTCTGCTCTTGTTCTCTTGGCCTTCTTACAGAGATTACATTGCATTTTGATGTGTATGGGGTGTTCAGGGAGGATAAGTATTTCTGATGTGAGGGCTACTGAATCCTTTTCAAGGCTGCTTTCCACCTCTGGTGGCCATGTCTCACCCAACTTCTGGAACAATGTAGTTCAAACTCTCCTCCTTTGTGGTGGAATCTTCCAGGTCTTATGCGATCCTGACTATGATCTTAGTGCTACAGCTATTTTTTCTTGTTTCTTACAGTATTTTTACCTTAACCTAGTTCAGAATTTTGGCTAGGAACTTTTAATTTTGTAGAAAATTTTCCCCTAGTTAGTGACTAATGGATTTTTTTTATTTTCACTTTTCTCTCTGGTTCTAATAAGTCTGAGAAATTTAATTCATGATTTTTCAACATATGGTATCTAAATTTTTTCTATGGTCATTGTTTTCATGTAGTCTAATGAATCTTCTTCACAGGAGAAACCTTAACTTTCTTCTCTTTTATAGTTATTTTTATTTTGTTTTAGAATTTATTCTTGCTATATATAGTCTTTAATCTTTTCTTTCAGTTGTTAACTCATTTTTCCACTATCATTCCAAAATTGGAACTTCTTTCGTGCAGGCCAGGGCCCCATTTTGTCTTGTCCTTTATTATCTGAGGTCTTATCTTTGCTTCTATGGAACTATGTTCTTCAAGGACTTCAGGAGACGCTACAGTCAGATGTTATGCCAGCACAGTATGATCTAGGGCTGAAAATTAACATGATGCCATGCTTGCACAGGTTCTGGATAATGGATGATGCTCTTGCATTTTTCTAGACACCAGTGGGGTGAAGCAGAACTATGTGCTTTTCCCCACACTTTTTATCATAATATTTTCAGTAATGTTTTTAGACTCCTTCAATAAAGACAAAAATGGCATTAAGGTAAACTACTTCACATTCTAAAGGTCTCTGAAAAACTCTGATATTGATTGTGAGACTTGGGAGACACTGGCACAGGACCATCCAGCATGACAGGCCTGCATCAAAGAAGATGCTGTGCCTTATGAGTCAGGCAGAACTTGCAGTAGCTCCAAAGAAACTTGATATGTATAAGTTTAGAGAAATGTTCAAGTGGATTATTTGAACCTGACTTAGAACCTTCTGACCTCATATTGGTCTGATTGGCCCTAGTCAGACACACTGTACATTAACATCATGATGTCATTTTGGTCCTTATCATGTATGAAATACAATAACATCTTGCATTTTTTATATTACAAAAGAATTCTTTTTTATTTTTTAGTTAAAAAGCTGTGATCTTTAATTTTAGAGAAATATTTCCTTTAATTGGAGACAAAAATAACTGCTTAAATTTATAGCAGAAAATATGTATTAATATCAGTAGACCTTTTAATACAATAGTGTAAAATAAAGATTCACTTTTTAAAAGCTTCTATATGTTAACCTATTATTCATATCAGTAAAATATCTTAGAAGAACTCAATAGGGCTATGAGCATCATCATCACCATTGTAAAAAGGAATTCTTTATTCCTTTTTTTAATTTAATGGGGGACCTGGAAATCCTCTTACCATAGAGATGTGTAGGGATTAACCAGTCCACAGTGACAGGAAGTAAAAACCACTGAGTAACAGTATTAGGATGTAAACTAATCCTATTCCCACATGTTTTGACTTTTTTCTACTAGGTTTTTGACCTTTTGAAAACTTTTCATTCTATATAATTTGGATATTTTGAACATTCTGTTTAGTAACTACTAAAGATACGGTTCCTAAATTTTTGCGAATCAATATTTTATTCTGACATTTATGAACGACAGTTTTGTTAGTAATGATTGACTCAAATATAATTTATTTTTGTTGAATTTTCAAGGATATTTTGACATTTTTCTTTGTACTACATATATTTGTCATGTATTTGTGAAATATAGAGAAGGTCTGGGGCATAATTCTAATCACTTAATGACGTCTATGAGTATTTATTTGTTCTTAGTGGTTTTCTAAAATATAGTGATACAAACTTTTACTTTTCCTAGCACGATTTCCATTGAATGAAACATTCACGCCTTTTAACACTACTTTTCTATCATTTCTGATAATAATGACCTTATCTTGAATTTATCATACTCCCCTCCATTTCTGCAAATCAATCTGCATGATTTGGTCATTGGTTTAAAGCCTCTTTTTTGACACATCTTAAGTTGACTTCAGGTAAATATTGCCTTTGGGGGTGTCTTAGTTTCACATTTTGAGCTTAACTATTTCATAGTTTGGAGCTGGAGGTAACCATTTTCAGCCACATATAAAAATTCAGTGGCATGTACCTATTATCAGTTTCTATTTTTGCTCTGGGGAGTGGTGGCTATTTGTTCTAGAAATATTTCTATGAGATTTTAACCTGTCATGAAATCTAATATCTATTAATCTCTATTTTTAAAATGAGGTGCTATTCTTTTTGTATCTGATTTGGGATGAAAGACCCATACAATTTATTAGTTTTTTAAGCTTGTATAGATTTTATTTGTATGCTTTCTAAATCTGTTGTCCTTTTTATCATTCCTGAAGTGTACTTTGTCTGGTATAGAGATGTTAATTACTAGAAAGATATTCTTCCCAATGAATTTTGACTCAAAGATGTCACTTCATCTCTTAAATCACACAGGTTTTCTCCTTTATAACTATATGTTCATCTTAGCCAACTTGTTATTCCTCACATGCAAACCTCAATACTTTTGTACTGACTTTCAGGCTCATCTTTACCTCTTGATATCCTTGGCTTCTTTCAGGACTTTTCAAATGCAATTTTCTCCAGGGAGCCTTCTTGATTCCTATTTTATTTCTTCCCCTGGAACTTGACTCTTCTATTCTAAGGTTACCTTCCTTTTACTCTATATATATCCTGCAGGTACCTGTTTAATAACTTTCATAAACTAGCATCATCCCATGTGAAGGCATGCCTTAAAAATTTTTGCCGTTGTTTTTTTGCCCTAGAGGATATTTTGATGCTTTGATAAGTTCAAATTTTTATCCAAGGTTTTTGTCTTTTACCAAACAGATAAGTAATTCTCTGTTGGGGAGCATTTTCAAAATGCTTTTTTTGAAAAATCTTTTAACTGATAGGGAGAAGGCAGAAGGTCAAGTTCTATTCTTTAAAAATAAGAAAGTATAAAGTTCCCATTTTTTAAAGATAGTCAAAGACCTTGAAATTATTGTGGCTCTTATCTATCATGCCTGAAACTCAGACAAAACTTCCATTCTATTCACAGAATTTTTTCTTATTGCCAGGCCAGCTCAACACCTTCTGGACACTTTTATTCAGAAATTACATATATATATATATATTTTACTAATATCTTGTCTGAAGCAATGAATATGTTTAAACAACAGGAAGATTCCATGAGAATCACTATTCTCTAAGGTGGATATGAGAAGATTCCTTTTTAATTTTGAAACTTAATATATGGGAGATTGCAGAACTTTGAAGATGAAAAAACGAATCTAAAACATTATGTCTCCAAATATCAGTTTTCAAACCATGTTGCTTGCAAAATGTTTTCTGAAGATTGATATCTTTTAAAATGTCACTGCATCATCACCAGAACGAGGGAGGCACCTAGGTGGCAAAATTGAGGGAAACCTGAGTTTAAATCCTGCCTGAGATACTTACTTGGCAAGTTACTCAACTGTTTTAATCTGTAAAATGCGTATAACAATAACACCGACCTCACTGTTGTTGTTTTTTTGTAAGGATCTAATGACTTAATATCTATAAAGTGTTTTGTAAACCTTAAATCAGTATATTTATATATATATATACATATAT
>NW_025352466.1:0-6048 GCF_016433145.1 Gracilinanus agilis
AGAAAGAAGAGAGAGAGAGAGAGAAGCAATTAAAAGTTTCACTAAAGAAAATGACAATAATAAGATACCATATAAAATTTTATGAGGTACAATCAAAGTAGAACTGAAGAAAAAATTTATATTAATAAAATAGAGAAAGAGCAGGTCAATAAATTGGGTATATAACTGTTAAAGGGATTTTCTTAATCTCTCCCTCTGTCTCTTTAAGAGGTAGGAGTAGCAGGATTTCTAAGTAAGAGAAAAGCTGACAGGAGTCTATGTCCCAGTGCTGGAGAATTGGTTACCTAGGAAGTGAGGAATTTAAGGAAGGGACAGTTGGCTGTTAGAGGTCCTTTGTCTCTGGACCTTGAGGAAGCAGGAGTTCTGTCTTGGCTACTGACAGTTTTCTACTGACAGTTGAAAGATAAAGTCTGATTTAAGGACTTCATGGGTGATGAATGTTTGGTTAATTAGGAAGATAGGTAGTTAGTAAATAGTTTATAGATAGTAAGTTAAATACCAGGCAAGAAGCACCTGTCATTGAAGACAGAGTAGGGTTTTTAGAAAATTTTAGATATTATTAGGAATTTAGGTATAGTCATGAGGTATTAAAATAATAATCTCTCTTCCCTCCTTTCTATTTTCTATCTGTACTTCTCAAATTAAACTAAGTGTTTTTATCAAACTGCTCTCCTTGCTTTTGTCAAACTCCTACAATTTAACCCTTACACAACTAAAAAACTGGAAAAAAATTAACCCCAATTAAACACCAAACTAGGAATCTTGAAAATCAAAGGAGAGATTAATAAAAGTAAAAATGAGAAAACCATTGAATAAAAAAATCGAGTAAAATAGATAAACCATTCTTTAATTAGAAATGTGAAAGAGAAAGTCACATTACCAATATCAAGAGTAAAAAGGGTGAATTCCTCACCAACAAAAATGAAATTAAAATAATTATTAGGATCTATTTTGCCCAATTATATGCCAATCAATATGACAATTTAAATGAAATGAAAGGTTAGTTATAAAAATACAAATTGCTCAGATTAACAGAAGAGATAAAAGTAATTAAATAACTCTATCTCAGAAAAATACATTGTCTCAAGACAATGTGCTATATGATCACAATTACAAAACACTTTTCACATAAATGATGTAAGATCTAAAAAATTGGAAAAAATATTAATTGCTCACGAATAGGCCAAACTAATGTAATAAAAATGAAAATTCTACCTAAATTTATTTCTTCAGTGCCATACAAGTCAAACTAGTAAAAATTATTTCATAGAGCCTGAAAAGTTAATAACAAAATTAATCTGGAAAAAGTCAAGAATATCAGGAGAACTAATTTTAAAAAGTGAAGGTATGTGGCCTACTAGTATCAGATTTCAAATTCTACTATAAAGTGTAAATCATCAAAATAATCTGGCAATTGGCTAGGAAATAGAATGAGGGATCAATTGAATAGATTAGATACATAATATACAATAGAAAATGACCATAGTAAGCTACTGTTTGATAAACCCAAAGACCTAAGCTTTTGGGACAAAAAGTAATTGGAAAATTAGAAAACTGTATGTTAAAAACTAGATCTATACCAATATCTCACATTGTATGCCATTATAAAGTCAAAATGGGTATATGATTTAGACATAAAGGATACTATCAAAAGGAAATTAGGGGAGCATGAAATGGTTTATTTTTTGTGTTGAATTGAAGAATTTTAATTAATTAAGATTATTTTTCCATGGTTACATAATTCATATTCTTTCCTACCCCTCTTCCTGCCCCCCTCCCCATAGCCAGCAAGTAATTAGACCAGGTTTTACATATATCATTGATCAAGACCTATTTCCATATCATTAATATTTGCATTAGGGTAATCATTTAGAGTTCACATCGAACAATCATGTCCCCATCGACCCATGTGTTCAAGTAGTTATTTTTCTTCTGTGTTTCTACTTCCACAGTTTTACTCTGGATGTGAATAGTGTTCTTTATCATAAGTCTTTCAGAATTGTCCAGAATCATTGCATTGCTGCTAGGAGAGAAGTACATTACATTCAATTGTGCCACAGCATATCCATCTCTGTGTATAGGGTTCTTCTGGTTCTGCTCCACTCACTCTGCATCAATTCCTAGAGGTTAGCATGGAATAGTTTAATTGCCAAATTTATGGAAAAGGGAAGAATTTGTGACCAAACAAGATACAAAGTTTGATGAGAGACAAAATGGATAATTGTCATTATACTAAATTTAAAATGTTTTACACAATGCAACCATGATTAGAAAAACAAAACTGATGGGGAAAGTTCATAACAATTTTTTCAGATAAAGACCTCATTTCTCAACTATATTAAAAAAACTGTATTTAATTTCTATGTATATGAGTCATTCCCCAATTAACAAATGGCGAAATCATATGAACAGGAAGTTTTCAGAAGACATCGAAGCTGTCTATACCTACATGGAAAAATGCTCCAAATCACTATTGATTAGACAAATGGAAATTTAAATATTTTAAGGTTACCTAAGGTACCACCTCATACCAGAATGGCTAACATGAAAGATAAAGAAAAGGATGAATGTTGGTGAAGATATGGGAAAACTACAATACTACAGCACTGTTGGTGGAGTTGTATAACCTAATCATCCTGGAGAACAGTTTGGAACTATTCCCAAAAACTTATAAAATTGCACATACCTTTTTATACAATGGTACTGCCACTACTATATCTGTATCCTGGAAAGATAATAAAAAGGAAAAAGGAATTGGTATAGCATGAAATAAAAAGACACAGGAAAACAATGTACATAGTAATAGTGGTCTCATACGAAGAAAAACCATGAATGACTTAGCTAGTCTCAATAACACAATGATTGAATATATTCCCAAAGGACTCATGATAAAAAGTCCTATCAATTTCCATAGTAAGAACTGATGGGATCTCAATACGGATCAAAGCACATTATTTTGCACTTTATTATTGTCATTTTTATGTCATCTTCCACAACATGTTGAATCCAAACCCTCTCAAAGAGAGGTAGGGGAGAGAGGATGTGGAACTCTAAAAGTTTAAAAATAAATGGCCCAGGCTTTTTCAAGAGTTCTGGGTTAAGATGGTGGCAGAGTAAAAAGCAGTTGCTTGATTTCTCCTAACCCATTCATATAGGACTCCTCAAGAAGACATAAAAACAAATCCAGAGGAAAGAAGGGACCCCACAACAGGGTGCAGCATTGGAGGTACGTGGAAACGGGGCATTTCCATGCTATAAAGGGGTGAAACAGCTCCCACGAAAACACGAGTGGAGCAACCTGCTCCCCCACCCCACACCACCTACAAAGCCAAAGCCAGCACATGGGAGTCAGAGCAGGTTTGGGGCACCCATTGGGTCATTGGCAGCCCACCAGGGCTTGTTCCTGGGAGCAGCAAGACTTGGGACCCCCTGGGAGGCTGAGGAACTTGGGACTCTGAGCTCAGACCCTGAACCCAGACCCTGACACCAGGCTCAGGCGAAGGGGCTAACACAGGCTCAGGCTCAGGCACGGATTAAAGCTCGGACTGGGGCGAGGAGGAAGGGGCTGATTCTGAGTTTAAGAGCGGACCTTGAGTGGGGACCCGGTGCAGAGAGGTGCTTGACTGCAGAAGCAGCTCCCTGAGACTGTTAAAGGAGCTTCAGGCAGAAGAATGAGCAAGGAGACCACCAGGAGGCTTGTCCCAAAACAATTATACCTGAGACCTCAGGAATCTCTAAAGCACCACAAACAGATCCTGGGCACAAGCATAAAGCTGAGAGGGAACTCAGCTTACAATGGCAAACCAGAATCATCAGGAAAACCAGAAGAGAAAGATGAAGAAGAAAAAACCTTTAACACTTCACAACTATTACACAGAAAAAATCCAGACAAGAGAGGAAACAGCAGAGGAGAACAAACAATTCAAACCTTCCCATAACAATGAAAATGGGTCACAAGGTCTTGACGAGTTCAGATCTGAGATCATGAGAAAGCTGGAAGAGATCTGGCAAGAAAATAACAGTTTAAAAGGCAGAATTCCACAATTGGAAAGTGAGGCAAGTAAATCAAAGACCAGAAATGACCAGATTGAAAAGGAAAACCAAAAGATTGTAGCCGAAAACCTGTCTCTAAAGGCTAGAATTGGACAATTAGAAAAAGATGCCCCCAAATCAAAAGAATTAATAAGCAAATTGGAGACCAAAATCAAACAGCTGGAAAACAAGTAAAACCAAACTGAAAAGGAAAATCAAAAGCTTATAGCAGAAAAACAGTCTCTAAAGACAAGAATTGGGCAGGTAGAAGCCAATAATCTATCAAGACAGCAAGAACAAATAAAACAAAGTCAAAAGACAGATAAAATAGACGGAAACATGAAATATCTCAATGAGAAACTGATAGATCAAGAAAACCGGTCTAGAAGAGACAATTTGAAAATCATTGGTCTTCCTGAAAAACCAGAAATTAATAGAAATTTGGACTCCATACTAAAAGAAATTATTCAGCAAAATTGCCCTGAAGTTCTACAACAAGAAGACAATATAGACATTGAAAGGATCCATAGATCATCCTCTACACTAGACACTGAAAAGACAACCCCCAGGAATATAATAGCCAAATTCAGGAGCTTCCAACTAAAAGAAAAAAATTTTTACAAGAAGCCAGAAAGAGACAATTCAGATATCAAGGAGCACCAATCAGGATCACACAGGATCTGGCAGCCTCCACACTAAAAGACCTCAAGGTTTGGAATATGATATTCAGAAAGGCAAGAGAACTGGGTTTACAACCAAGGATCACGTACCCATCAAAACTGACTATATTCTACAAGGGAAAAGTTTGGGCATTCACCAAGATAGAAAATTTCCAAGCATTTGCACAGAAAAGACCAGGACTAAATGGAAAGTTCGATATCCAATGACAAAAAGCAAGAGAAACATGAAAAGGTAAATAAGAAACAGAAGGTAAAGTAAGAAAACTCATATTTTTTAAATTTGCCTCTTTAAGGACTTCAATAAGATCTAATTATTGGTACTCCTATGTGGGGAAATGTTATGTACAATTCTCTGTAGTGAATTCACCATTATATAATTCACTATTATAATAATTAGAATTATTCATAGGGAGAGGTTGGAATACTAAATGGTTTAAGATAAAATGGGTGGGAAGGAAAGAGGGGGATGAATAGTAGAGGACACCAAGAGAATCTTGAATGAATAAGAAAAATAGGATATTCTATTACACACAAAGACGGCATGGGAAGGAGAAGGGGTGAATACTATTATAAGAAGGAGAGGAAGAGAGCATTATCAGTTAATATTTACACCTTACTCTCAGTGTAATTAACCCTGAGAGGGAAGAATAGTTATATCCATTGGGATATAAAACTCTATCTAACCCTACTGAGAAAGTCAGAAGGGATAAACCAAGGGGAACAAGGGAGTAGAAAGGTCAAAAAAGGGAGGGGAAAAGAAGGGGGAGGGAATTCATTAGGCCTTTAAAAATAAAAAGAGGGGAATAACAAAGGGAGGGGGCAGAAAGGGAAATCAATCAAGGGAGGAGATAAGGGATACTGGCTCAATGCAAACCACTGGTTTAAAAGGATATAGTTTAAGAAGAAGGGGTAGAAATAGGGGAGGATACGAAAATGTCAGCGAATGCACAACTGATAATTATAACTCTGTATGTGAATGGGATGAACTTGCTCATAAAACAGAAACAAATAGAAAAGTGGATTAGAAACCAAAATCCTACCATATGTTGTCTACAAGAAACACATATGAGGCAGGTGGACATACACAAGTTTAAGGTTCAGGGTTTGAGCAAAATCTTTTGGGCATCAAATGAGAAAAAGAAGGCAGGAGTGGCTATTGTGATTTCTGACAAAGCCAAAGTAAAAATTGACATGATTAAATAAGACAGGGAAGGTCATTACATCCTGATTAAAGGCAGTATAAACAATGAGGAAATAAGACTGCTCAATATGTATGCACCAAGTGGTACAGCATCCAAATTCATAAAGGAGAAACTGGAAGAGCTCAAGAAGGAAA
>NW_025352467.1:0-2128 GCF_016433145.1 Gracilinanus agilis
AGGAAGAGAAGGAGAGGAAAAATGTTAATCCAAAGTTGGGTTTTAGCAAGATTTGATTAGACAAGGGGCAAGAGATTCAAGTGTAGATGATAGTATATACTGAACTGGTTCACCAAGCATTTGAGATAAGAAAGGAAAATTATGTAGCCTGTACAATGGTAATGGCCAGGGGAACGAACTGAAAGCTTGAAGAATTAGGGGGAAAAAAAAGAAGTAAGGGTAAAGAACAAGGTTAGGGGTCATAAGAAAGAAGACGAGGCATAATAACAAAAGGTTATAATCAGATAAAGAAATTTGGGAGCATATGAATGTGGAAGTACAACATTTGGGGTAAGGGAAGAGAATAACGAGATCAAGGGATGGAGTAGGTTGATAGATAATAAATACCAGAATCTTGATCTTAAATATTTGTTGTGGATCCAAATGGCATCATCTTAGATCCAATTGGCTAAGGAACCTTTCTCAACAAAGATGGATTTGTTCTTAGAATAGAGATATCCTCAGGAATATAGTCAAAGACCATTCAATATAGTAGGACCTGAAAGAACTTGAACTCAACTGTCAGAGATCATGAGAACCTATGGTCCCAGATACACCCTGACAAGCACTGGAGCATAGCTTTTATGCAGGAAAATATACAACAAGATTTGGTCAAATGAATGTTTTAAACAGAATGTATCAACACAAATTAGACCATGAGCCCTTAGGAGAAAGAAAGGGTGCAAAGAGCAACATGTTTATTCTGTCAAGTTCTATTGATTAATTCAATAAGCATTTATTCAGCATATACTAGATGCAAGACATTGTGCTAAATACTAAAGATACATAGGGAAAAACAAACATTCAGAGGTATTGCTCAATTATAACAGCAACAACAAAAAGGGGAGGAAGAAAAGGAAAGGGAAGAGGAGGGAAGGATTCAAATTTGGCTGAAATTTAGGTTTAGGCTTTCCTAGCAAGTATCCAACTCCAGTGAGTTTTTCTTTAAAAAAAAAAAAAAACTAAGTCTAATTTGTTATAATTATTTGAGAGGCTGCATGATACAGTGAATCAAATACTGGACTTTGAGCCAGAGAAAGCTAAATTCAAATCTTGCCTTTGATACTTACTCATTGTATAGCCATGAGAAAGTCACCTCTCTAAGGATCAGTTTCATCAACTGTAAAATGGAGCAAATAAAAGCTACAGTACCTAACTCAGAGGGTTGTAATGAAGATCGAATGAGATAATATATGTAAAACAATTTGCAAACTTTAATGCTCCAAACAAAAGTGTTATTATTAGTGTTAACATGCATCTATCAAAATAGGTCATAATACAGAAAAGACTGAACAGCATTTAATTCATCTCTATAATTGCTAACAAGCTATGTGGCCTGACTCGGTAAAGCAAAATCCACCACTGAAAATCAAGTGAATGATTCAGAAGTAAAGGTTCCCAAGGTGGACTTACACTCACTCTGCTTCCTGTTAAATGATTCAGCCAAAGGCACTACTTCAAAATCCACAGCCTCCATACCATAAACTTAAAAAAACCATAAGCATTCAGAGCTGAAGAAGGTGAAACTTTTTCTCTTCTAAGTTCTAATTAAGTCATTTTCCCCACAGATCTATTTTGTCATTTTAGATCAATATGTTGTCATCAGTTTGACTGGGGCTTTTTTTTTCTCCTGGCACATAAAATAAAATGATATAAACAAACTATCATTCCCTTGCCTATGAAATCCAAACAACTTGTTCCTACCAATAGACATAGAAATGGAGATGTTAGTTGCTTGGAACAAGTCCCCTCAATAAATAGAAATAGTTTACCTAAAAGTTTCAGCCTCCACAATTAGGATGTGAGAAAAGAAATCCCGACTTACAAAAATTCGAGAAATTCAGTTTGAACTCTAGCTTCTAGATTCCTGGATACTAAAAGCAGCAGGCATAAAAAAATCTCAATCAACATTTCTGACTAAATAAAAAAGTTAATAAGGGCTGAATCCCTTCCTTTAATTTCCTTGGTTCAGCCTCTTATCTCCTAAATGAGCAGAAAAGTGCTTGGAGTAGTCTCTCTCTCTCTCTCTCTCTCTCTCTCTCTATATATATATATATATATATATATATATATATATATATATATACAC
>NW_025352468.1:0-5137 GCF_016433145.1 Gracilinanus agilis
ATATATAAATGTGTGATCCTAAGAGAGTGTTATATAAGTGGCATTTATTATTTTAGTAATAATAGTAATAACAATGATAACAATAATAATTTCCCCATAGGTGATTCATACTGCTTAAAATTCATCTCTTCCAACAAGCCTGTCCTGATCAATTCCACCTAATGAATAACTCCTTTATTCAATATTTTTGCCTTCTGTCTGTAGTATATCTAGAATCACAGTATCACAGCATATCACAGCAAAGTTAAACACAGCATATCAGCATTTTAGACTTAGGAAGGATCTTCATGATGGTCTAGTCCGATCCATTTTATATATGAGGAATCCTGAGTTCTAGAAGTGACTTGTCCACGATTATATAGCTTACACCTTTATGTCTGTATAATACTTCCTCTTTTGAAGACCTTTGAATATAATTTCATTTGGTCCTCACCTAATCCTCTAGGAAAAGGGATTATATTCTTAGTTTTCTATGTAATGAAATTGGGGCCCAGAGGAGAAAAGTGACTTGCCTATATCACATAGCATGTCTCCTAGTGACTCCCAGTCCTTCATTTTTTCCATTACACCATAGTGCCTTCCTTCCATCACCAGACTCATAGAAGCTTTGTTGTTGTTGAGCCCTTTCAGGCCTGAATGGCTCTGATCCCACTTAGAGTTTTCTTGAAAGATACTAGAGTGGTTTTGTCATTTCCTTTTCCAACTTATTTTACAGATGAGGAAACTGAGACAAAGGGGGTGAAGGGACTTGCTCAAGGTCATATCACTAGTAAGTGTTTAAAGTCATATCTGAACTCAGGAGATAAGTCCTCCTGACTCCAGGCCCTTTATATCCACTTAGCCATCTATCTGCCCTGCTGAGGCATTAGGTAGCTAAAAAATACCAGGGTTTCAAATCTGGCATTGACATTTCCTAGCTGTGAAAACTTGGTCACTTCCATTTCTTTCTCTGAGCCTCAGTTTCCTAAACTGGAAGAAGATAAAGTTAGACTAAATAATTTTTCATGTTTCATCTAATTCTAATTTATTATTCCATTATTTTATAAATTGATTAGAAATAGTAGTAATGTAATCCTCTACCCAAAGTAGCATAAAATGCCCAGAAAATGATTTGTTTACTTAAACTGGCACACTGTTCTTCCTTTCCCAGACCACACTTTAGGAACTAGCTGCTCTTTTCATTTCCTTAAGAGAAGAAAGAGAAATCTATGTTCTTCTATTTGTTTTTATTCTGTGTTAGTCATTAATTAAAAATTTGCTTCCAAGAAACATACGATTAGACTTAATGGCCACAATATTGTTTTTTGATGTTTTCCATCTTCTGCAGGATGTCAAAGCTGAAATGAAACACTGACTCAATACCCAAATGTCAGAACTGGCTGAGAGAGAAAAACATTTTCTATATGAAACTGTAAATGCCAACACTTCAAAAGATCTGTGATTCCCCTTGAGTGGGGGCTCCTGCCACCAATCCACTTAATCCTTTAGCTGATAAATTGCTGTGGTCAAAAAAAAATCATCACCTTGTGGCCAACTTTCTAATGATGAGCACCTCCAGAATGAGCAAGACTGAACCTTGGAAGACAGGCATATATCACTGTACCAGTTCTCCAGCTTGACAATATTCTTCAGAGCTTTCACTTTTCTGGCCTGGTCTTTGAGATATGAAGAGGCATTGGAGGAAGACCTCAATGGAGGATAAAAGAACTGGATGGCAATTGGGAACTATGCCCAAAGAGCACTAAAAGAATGCCTGCCCCTTGATTCAGCCATACCATTGCTGAGTTTGTACCCCAAAGAGATCATAGGGAAAAAGATATGTATTGTTTATAGCCTTGCTCTTTGTGGTGACAAAAAACTGGAAAACAAGGGTATGCCCTTCAATTGGGGAATGGCTAAACAAATTGTGGTATATGCTGGTGATGGAATACTATTGTGCTCAAAGGAATAATAAATTGGAGGAATTCCATGTGAACTGGAATGACCTCCAGGAATTGATGCAGAGTGAAAGGAGCAGAGCCAGAAGAACATTGTACACAGAGACACACAACATTGTACACTGTGGTAAAATAGAATGTAATGGACTTCTGTACTAGCAGCAATGCAATGACCCAGGACAATTCTGAGGGATTTACTACCCACATTCAGAGGAAGAACTACAGGAGTGAAAACACAGAAGAAAAACAACTGTTTGAACACATGGGTTGATGCAGACATGATTTGGATGTAGACTCTTAATGACCAACTTAGAACAATTATCAATAATATGGAAATAGGTCTTGATTGATATCACAGGAAGAAACTAGTGGAAATGTATGTTGGCTACTGGGGATGGGGGTGGGAGGAGAGAGAGCTAGTACATGAATCATGTAACCATGGAAAAATTGTTTCTAAAAAATAAAAAATAAATTTTTTAAAAAAGAGAGAGAGCATATAAGTCACCTAAATCTGAAGAAATGCTAAAACTTTCCTTGTAAAAGATCATGTACATTCTTCCCTTCAGAGATGGAGCTATTTCATTTTATTTTTTAAAATTTAAAATCCTTACTTTCCATCTTAAGGTCAACACTGTGTATGGATTCCAAAGCAGGAGAGCAGTAAGAGCTAGGTAATGGGGGTTAAGTGACTTGCCCAGGGTCATACAGCTAGGAAGTATCTAAGGCCAGATTTGAACCCAGGGCCTCCCATTTCTAGGCCTGACTCTCAATCTATTGAGCCACTTAGCTGCCCTATCTCCCAGAGATGGAGCTATTTCCTGTATTTCTTATATATCCTAGAAATTTTCCTATATTTCCACATTTCCTATAAATTTTGATTTGGATACTTGCCATACTTTGGGATTATTAACCAACCAACCAATCAACATTAAGTAAATGCCTATGCTAAGAGGTATGGAAAATGTTAATGGTTGGGTCTTGACTCCAAGAATATTACAGTTGAATTGAGAGAAAAGGCTCACATAGGTCAAATCAGGGACAAAATTAAAGAGAATTTAACTAAGTGGCCAATGTATGTGGTACCTTAGTTTCATTAACTGTAAAATAAGGATGATAAGAGCACCTACTTTCCAGAGTTATTGTGAAGATCCAATGAGGCATTTGTTAAATGCAGAATAAAGTGGGTGATGTCCAAAAAAGCTGTAGGAACTCTAGGGAGGGAGTACCAAGGAAATGAATATCAGCAAAACTTTCAATAAGAAATAGAGACTTGAGTTGGATTTTGAAAGTCCATTTGGATTTCTCCAATTCCATTTGATTCAACTTAATCTGATATCATTTGAAAGCCATTTACTGAGTACCTATCCTGTGTGGTATTGTATTTGATACTAGGACTACTCAGGGAGAGCTGACAGACTACATTCAAGGAGTTTACAATAGAAGGAAGGCAGAGGGAGGACTTATACAAGTCAGAGTGGTCTAATGATACAAGATTGGGCTTTGGAGGACCTAGGCTCTGCTACTTTCTTCTTATGGGACCTTGGGCACGTTATATACAACATGCACAAGATGGAATTGCGATGCAACTAATAACTCATATGGAAATTCTAACCACTCGGCAGTGGCCTCATCTGCTTTAGAATGAGAGGTGGTAGAAAGAGCACTGGACTCGAAATCAGCAGAGACCTCAGTTCAAATCTTGCCTATGACCTGTACCACAGTTTCATCATCTGTGAATGGAGTCTATAACACCAGCAGGATCAACCTTGAAAGATGTGGTAGAATTTAGTCAATAAACCTTCGTGTCAGGGTGACTTTCTTCAGATGTTGCCTCTGAGACCTGCCAGCTGTGTAACTATGGATAAGTATGTAACCTCTCCATGTCCTCAGGCAATTCCCTGGGCTGAATGAGATAATATTTGTAAAAGCATTTAGCATGATGCCTATCACATAACAGGTGCTATATAAAAGCTTATTCCTTTCCTTTTTCTTTGTTATCTATAGAAGGAATTTCCACCCAAAGAATTCTACGCATTGAAGAAATTATGAGTCTGGGGCAGCCAGGTGACTCAGTGGATAGAGTGCCGTGTCTGGAGATGGGAGGTTCTAGGTTCAAATTTGACCTTAGACACTTCCTAGCTGTGTGATCCTGTTCAAGTCATTTAACCCCAGTTGCCTAGCCTGTACCATTCTTCTGCCTTTGAAACAATACTTAGTATCTACTCTAAGACAGAAGGTAAGGGTTTAAAAAATGAAATTATGTATCAAACCAGTGTTCTTTCCATTTTCCCAAGCTGGAAACAGGTTTCTTTCAGATGTGATTTCCAGGGACAACTGAAAGATTATAAACAGTTGTGTATAATATAAGTTCTAGAAAATAAACTTCCAGATGATCCAAGCTTTCTCTGGGGTCACATTAGTGAAGATCTATGTGTCTACAGGATGAGAGCTTAATGGTAGATTCATTATTGTCCTGAGGGGCAGAATAAAGGACCTATACAAGAGGTATTTATGGGGACTTGAAAACAGCATTCATTTCTTTAAGATAAGCAAGGAAAAAAAATTTTTTGGATGGAGCAATAACACCCCTTTGAAAATGGACCATAGTAATGAACAGCATGATCATGAAATTCTTAGTACCTCAAGGGTACAGAGGCTAATAATAACAAGCCAATTGGTGAAGATACCAGAGATCTAAATAAGACAAGGGTGCCTACAGAGTTATATTAGTCTTCTCCATATTTGCTAGGGGAGTTATCACTTTGGTCTAATATCTCCTTAATTCCAGGTTTGAGTTCCCTCAAATTCCCAATTCCCTCAAAGAATTCCTATGTTGGTCAGTTAGGATCTTGACTCAGCTACCCAGCAGCTTGTCTAGATGTTTGTGGCCAGTTGTAATTAGTTTTCTTTTAAAATGAAAGAGTGGTGGACAGGGAACAGATATTACCATGACTAGAGTTGTGGTTCTGGAAACAGAAACATCTGGGTTCAAATTTGACCTCAAACATATATTAGCTGTGCCACTGTGAGCAAGTCACTTAACCTTTGTTTGCCTTAGTGCCTTCAGTTGTAAAATGAAGATAAAAAGAGCACTTGCTTTCTAGAGTTGTTGGAAGGATCAAATAAGTTATATAGTAGTATATACACATAGTAGTGCCAAATAAATGTTTTTCTCCTTTTTTCTTCCTTCCTTCCTTCCT
>NW_025352469.1:0-4956 GCF_016433145.1 Gracilinanus agilis
ATATATACATATATATATATATAACCCAGTGAAATTGCTTGTTAACTCTGTGGGAAGAGGGGAGGGAGACAAAAAGTATCATGTAATCATGGAAAAAATAAAAATAAAAATTTTAAAAATGGTTAATAAAAATAATGAATATGAGATTATAACTATTACATTTATTTTTGAAAATATATAATGACTTTATTTGAAAATTATGAGGTAAAACTATTATTTTAACAATAGATACCTAAACATATGTGTACACATATAATGCATATATGCATATGACAATAAGATATAGATATACATTTTAAATTCCTGCCTGTGGTCAGTTAAGAAATTATATATTTCAGTGTATTTCTTCTTGACATTTTCCTGCTCTAATTTAAATCAAGATGATAAAAGGGTGTATCTTAAAGACTTGGAAAAAAAGCACACCTTTTGTATATTTCAGTTCTTGTAAAACATTGAAGTGACAAGATTAATCTGACTTCTGTTATATCCAAATTGTTTTTCCATTCCTAAAAATAATACAGTTTATATCTCTATAGAAATATCTATTTTCTTGAGCTTTTTTCTTCTGAATGAGTTAATCCCTCATGCCTTATTCATATGTGTTAGTTGTTTTAAGTGACACAATCAATTCAAAATTAGATTTAGAAACTGACTCTTGAAAAAATATTTTCAAGATGTATTTCTATATGGTTGAATAATAGCCTTCTGATCTAAGAAAGCCAACATTTAAACAATGATTTGTATTTCTCATCTATTTTTGCCTGAAGTGCATTTTCAATTCTTTCCATAAGATATAGGCAAGTTATTCTATCTTAGTTGTCTCACTGATACAGATTACAAATGTAATTGTTAGAGAACTGTCTGACCATGGCCATATGTAAGTGAGGTAGGTGTTTCCCACCTATTTTCTATTATTTTGTCTATAATGTTTTTGTTTCTCAAAATTATATCCTTTGCCAGAAAGTAGATAAATGATTTGCTGACTATATTTAGCATTATTGTCATTTTGGGTCTTGGATGAACAAATGCTGATTACATTTTTATTCCTACCCATCTCCGATTCCCAGAGGCTATTTCCACCTCTGGAGCTAAACTTTCATGCATTGTACCTCAATTAAAATAAGTCACAGGTTTTATTCTCTCTCTGCAGTCTTGCACTTAAATCCAGGCCTGGATCCCATTTGTTCACTTTTAAGACTCTGTGTTCAAGACAATTAACAAAATCAAATGAATCACTGTATAAGGAAATACTTTGAAAATTCAAAAGGGGAAATTAGTGTGATCAAAAAATTTAGTAGCAATAATAGATGTCAAAAAACCTAATTACTTATTATTTGTGTTATCACTTGTAGGATAGATATTGAACCCTCATTCAAGTTCCAAATTTTTTTTAATTTTTAATTTTATATATATTTTTAATAGAAAAATTTTCCATGTTACATGATTCATGTTCTTTCTCTCCCCACACTAAAACCCTCCCATAGCCGACGCATAATTCCACTGGGTTTTACATGTGTCATTGATCAAGACCCGTTTCCATATTATTGATAATTACCCTAGGGTGGTCGTTTAGAGTCTACGTCCAAAATCATGTCTGCATAAACCCATGTGTTCAAGCACATGTTCTTCTTCTGTGTTTCCACTCCCATAGTTCTTCCTCTGAATGTGGATAGTGTTCTTTTACATAAGTTCCTCAGAATTGTCCCGGATCATTGCACTGCTGCTAGTACAGAAGTCCATTACATTAGATTTTATCATAGTGTATCAGTCTCTGTGTACAATTTTCTCCTGGTTCTGCTCCTTTCACTCTGCATCAATTCCTGGAGGTCATTCCATTTCAAATTCAATTCCTCCAGTTCGTTATTTCTTTGAGCACAATAGTATTCCATCACCAGCATATACCACAATTTGTTCAGCCATTCCCCACTTGAATGGCATATCCTTGTTTTCTAGTTTTTTGTCACTAAAAAAGGGTGTGACTATAAATATTTTTGTAAATGTCTTTTTCCTTATGATCTCTTTGTGGTATAAACCCAGCAGTGGTATGGCTGCATTAAAGGCTTCCAATTTTTTTTAATGCACCTAAGAAATCCTGAATTTCAGGTTTTACCTATAACACATATTGGTATAGTAACCTGCATGACTCATTTATTTTTATTGCTCAGTGCTGCTATAGTAGCAGAGAAGATGCTGGTCTGTATGGGAGAGGGATTTCTAGATCATTTAAATTACTGGTAGAGTTCCTGAAAGTTTTGGGTAGAAGCATTCCTAATTCCTAGAATTGATATCAAGCATTGTGATATCAAAGAATAACAGTAAGCCATATAAACATCTAGACAACTCAAGAAGCATAGCACCCTAAGGCAAATAGCCCTACCCAACTAACAGTCCTTCAAAGCATCACTTATAATATAGCAATACATAGTCACTGACATTCAAAATGATGTCATTCTTGTCCTGCAATTAAATTTCCAATGTCCTGCTCTACAAAATGGCATTATCTATCACCTTTGATTAAATAGAATTTGTCCAATAATAAAACACATAGAAATCAGCAATATTTTATGTATAAGTATGTATTACTTATCTAGATGGAATGATATAATCTCCCACCCTATTTTGATATTTAGAATGCAGTAAATAATCTCTTTATGACTGCAGATGCTTTATAAGATTAAAAAATAGTTGGGGGCACCTGGGTAGCTCAGTGGAGTGAGAGTCAGGCCTAGAGACAGGAGGTCCTAGGTTCAAACCCGGCCTCAGCCACTTCCCAGCTGTGTGACCCTGGGCAAGTCACTTGACCCCCATTGCCCACCCTTACCAATCTTCCACCTATGAGACAATACACTGAAGTACAAGGGTTAAAAAAATAGTCACTGCATAAAATATTTCACATTAAATAGCAATAGTATTCAGAGGAGCTAATATTCAGAAATATTCTATATTTCCACCTTTCTTCTCTTTCCTTCCTTCCTCCTCCCTCCCTCTTTCCTTCTGAGCTTCCTTTTTCTTTACTTCTCTTCCTTTCTTTCACCTCCCCCACCTCCCAGTGTCCATTTTTCCTTCCTCCCTCCCTCCTTCCTTCTTCCCCCATTTGTTTTTTTCATTCATCCCTTCCTTCCTTTCTTCCTTCCTTTCTTCCTTCCTTCCTTTCTTCTTTCTTTTCTTCCCTCCATTTATCTATTCCTCCCTCTCTCCCTTCTTTCTTCTTTTATTGCTTCCTTCACTCCTTTCTTCCTCCCATATTCCCTCCTTTCCTTCCTTTGTGCTTTTCTGTCTTTCATCGATTTCTTTCTTTTTTCTGAGTATCCTACCAAATGTCAAGTTGTATTCTATCTGTTAGAAATATTGACCCAGACAATATTTTTCTAGAAGTTGTCTCTTTGCTTGCAAAACAATGAATGTTCATTAGCCATCAGAATAGATAAGATCCAGCTGTGTTACAAGTTTATTGATTATTCCATCTAAAATTTGGAGGTCTCCTTTGCAGATATAGGCTGTTGTCATACTTTGAGATTGTGTCAATGCTTCCTAACTTGCATTTTATCTTGTTTCTTAATGTGTTTTTGAAGTGTATGGTTTAGAGTTTATTGGCAAATATATGGGCAAACTTTTTAAAGAGGGGGCTAAAGGAAAGGAAATGATCATCCTTCCGTCTGTTTCTAAGGCAACTCTTTTGAAGTTTCATTGTATTGCATCATACTCATTGTATTCATCAGAGTAGGAATAATGTCACATTGTGAATAGAACATTTCAGGGAGCCGCATCTGGCCTGCAGGCAGTAGTTTGCCTGTCACTGGTTTAAAACATCAACTAGTATCAATTTTATTTCCTTGTACTACCCTTAATGCAGTAATGTTGAGGTAAATGTGTCCATTGTGAAGAGCATGGGCTTGCAAAACGGAGGCCTGAGTTTATACCCATGTTTGTCACTTTTTACCTGTATAATCCTAAGGGAAGTCAGAGTAGTTTTGTACTTCATCTTCCTCATCCTTTAAATAAGAGTATTGTTAATAGTGCTAAGTCCCAAAAAGATTTTTCTGAGTATAAATGGTAAAATGGAAAATAATTTAACATAAATTCATATACCAGTGATTTATTAATTTATATACCAGCTATGTGCCTTAGTACCCATGCTATGGAGGCTGTTATTTAGCCTCCCTTATTTATAATTTCTTTTTCAGAATGATGACATCTTTACTATATGATTTTCAGATTCCTTCCAACTCTAAATTCCACCATCTTATAAGATGAACACTTTGAGAACTGAAGATGTAAAGACACTTTGGGAACATGCAAGTCTTTTGAGTTTTTGTTTTTTTTTTTCTTCTGTAGCCATCCCTTTCATCATTTGTTATGCAACAAAGACATTCCATCACAAGCATATAACACAGATTGTTCTTCTCTTCCCTGGTTAGTGGGCATCTGATCATTTTCAAATTCTTTGTGTTTACAAATAGAGCTTCTATGAACATTTGTATAAACATAGGTATTTTCCTTTTATCTTTTTGGGATATAGACTTAATATTGGTATTTCTGTTATCAAAAGGTATAAATATTTTTATAATGCTTTCGGCATATTTCAAAATTGTTCTCCAGAAGGAGAAATATTCCTTAAGATCCTACCATACACCAGGTACTGTGGTGAGTACTGAAATATGAATGGAAAACTATATTTAGGTCCTATTTTCACAGTCTTTCTAGTTCACCAGTGGATCAATGTATATTGCAAGTGAATAGTATATTTAATTTAAACATTGCCAGAATTTTAAAAAGTATAAGTAAAAAGGAAAGGTAAGGAGGGAAGAGGAGCCCTGGAAGGAGTAAGGAAGGGAGGAAGGGAAAGAAGGAAGGAAAAAAGAACACATGAATAAATGTTAGAAAAGATATATGGGACCCTATATAGGAAGCCATATATATATGTGGGCATGGGGTTATATAGGGTATATATAATAT
>NW_025352470.1:0-16359 GCF_016433145.1 Gracilinanus agilis
GGGGCTTTAATTTATCTCCAATGTAATAGTAATAATGGCTACAGTAAAAAGACTTATACAAAAATATTTATAGCCACACTCTTTGTGGTGGCAAAAAACTGGAAGACGAGGGGATGCCCTTCGATTGGGGAATGACTGAACAAACTGTGGTATCTGCTGGTGATGGAATACTATTGTGATCAAAGGAATAATGAACTGAAAGAATTCCATGTGAACTGGAAAGACTTCTAGGAACTGATGCAGAGTGAAAGGAGCAGAACCAGGAGAACATTGTACACAGAGATGGATACACTGTGGTAAAATCGAATGCAATGGACTTCTGTACTGGCGTCAATGCAATGACCCAGGACAACTATGAGGGACTTATGAGAAAGAACACCATCCACATTCAGAGGAAGAACTGTGGGAGTAGAAACATAGAAGAAAAACAACTGCCTGATCGCATGGGTGGATGGGGATATAATTAGGATATTGACTCAAAATGAGCACCCTAGTTCAAATATCAATAATATAGAAATAGGTCTTCATCAATGACACATATAAAACCCAGTGGAATTGTGCATCGGTTATGGAAGGTGGTGGGAGGAGGGGAAAGTTAGAACACGAATCCTATAACTATGGGAAAATGTTCTAAGTCAATTAATTAAATAAAAAATTTGAAATTAAAAAAATGACTACAGTAGATAATAAGATCATATAATAAATTTGCTAAGCTGCTATTCAGAAATCTTTGGAAATCTAATTAATCTGTAATATTTCTTTGTGCAGAAAATCTAAATTGGACATTTTTCAAGGAATACTTCCAAATATTCTACTGAAATTTCTAAAAAAATCATTAAAAATACTTAAAATTTATAAAATATATATGTAATATAAAAAACAAAGTAGGTATGCCTTCTTAATTCTATCTATTGGCTAATGGGATGAGCCATCATAATTGTTAGAGATATCGTATATTTCCTCAACATAAGATGTTGACTTGTGGTTTTTTCTTACCTATTATTCTTGGGAAAAAAGGAAGTTTTGAACAGAATGCTCATAACAGGATACAGTGTGAATCCAAAGTCTGTGCTCTTTTCTGTCAAATGTTGCTGCTCTTTCATGTTTTCTACTTATTTTGTGCTTTTAAAGAGCTACACAACCAATGAATCTTTGAGGGACTGTAGGCGAGGCCCCCAGATTCCATTAACACCCTTAAGTAGGTTTTACTGGAAAGCTGGTTCAGTTTGCTGGGGTTTTTAGTGTTCTTACTTTTGTCTGAGTTCATTCTCATTTGCTCCATGCTCTTTTGTTTTAAACAAGGACACTAATAATCTAGAGACTCTCCAGAGAATAGCAAACCCAGAGAGTGAAGGGCCATATGAGCATCAGCTGAAGGAATTAGAAGTGGTTGGCATGCAGAAAATAAGATTCAGAGAGAAGAAGATAACCGTCTTCGATTTTGTTGAGGAGTTGTCATGGAGTGGGGTGTGCAGCTCCAGAGAGGGCATTTCCAGGGCCAAGAGTCAGACGTTACAAAGAGCAAGTTAAAGCTTCAAGTAAGGGAAAACTTATCAGTAAGTTAATTTTTCTAATTTGGAATGAGCTGCCTCGGGAGGGAGTAGATTGCACTTTCTTACAGATCTTCAAGAAGTGGATAGATGAGCACTTGGGTATATATTATATGGCAGTGATGGGCAGACTTGTTAAAGAGGGGCCAAAGGAAAGGAAATGCTCCTCTGACAGTCTGTTTCTAAGGCAACTCTTTGGAAGTTTCATTGTATTGTATCCTACTCGTTGTGATCATCAGATTAGGAATAATGTCGCCTGGCAGGATAAAACATTTCAGGGGGCTGCATCTGGCCCGCTGGCAGTAGTTTGCCCATCACTGGTATATGGCATTCTAGTCTGGATGTGCATTGAGTAGATAGCTATTAAAATCCCTCTTAATAACATTTGTGAAGTTTTAATTGAGCACAGTGCCTAGTAAATAGTAGAGGCTTAATAAACTCTTGTTCTCTTCCCTCATTCTATCTTCTGAAGTTCTGTGTAATCTTAAGCATGAAATTTAACCCCACTAAGTAACAGTTTCATCCTCTGTAAAAATGAGCAGGTCAAAATGAACAACAAATAAGTGGTGGCAAAGTTTGATGAAAATGGCCATGATGAAAATGGTGGTGGTGGTGGCGATGGTGGTGTTCTGGCGATGACATATATAGGCAGATCTCGATTCCCCTGAGAACATTTTCTTCTGTAGAGACAATCTCACTCCTCTTGAAATGGTTCTCAGGAATAAGAGAAAGTTATTCCTGATTAGAAATTCATTGCCTTTTACTCTGTTCCTTCTGCTTTGGGTTCTAGTACATAACCTAAAGTTCACGAGTCTCTTTTACGGTAGAAGAAACACATCAACATTCTGTGACATATTTTATGAATCGTCCTCATTTTGTGAAAACTCTCCCTAAAATGTCTTTTTCTCTGAAATCCTCATCATTTGAGAAGGTAAATCTCTTCCATGAAGGACAGTGACTAACTCTATCATCAGGAAAAGACAGAATATAAATACTGATAGCTTAAGAAGAATTCACATGCTCATTGTTTAGGTTGTATAAGGAAGATTATCACACATAATATGGAGAATAATAAAAATCACTTCAAGCAAGAAATTTCTGGATTATGCTGATAATTGTTTCTACAGAGAAAAGACACCAGAGAATGAATGTTCTCCCAGATTTTTGCTTTTTTTTAAACTTTCTTTTAAAACAAGTAAATAGTGAAATGGAAGCTGAATGTAAATCTAAAGAATAACTCATCAAAGAATAAGAAGCTATCAGGATAAGACAGCCAGCAAAATAAACAGTAAGAACTTTGGGTTCTTTTAAGACAAAATGTTATCAGTCAAACAGCTTTTAGCAATGAAAAGAATACTAAGTAAAGGGGGCAGCTGGGTGGATCAGTGGATTGAGAGCCAGCCCTAGAGACAGGAGGTCCTGGGTTCAACTCTGGCTTCAGACACTTCTAGCTGTGTCTGTCAAGACAAGTCAAGTCATTTGATTCCCATTGCCTAGCCCTTACTGCTCTTCTGTCTTAGAACCAATACATGGTATTGATTCTAAGATGGAAGGTAAGGGTTAAAAAAAAGAATAGTAAGTAAAGAAATAAACTGCCATCTTTGGCACTAACCAGCTGTGACTTAGACAAATAATGTGACTTCTTTGATCTATATGTGTAGCAACATGACTGCTCACATTACTTGAACGAGCTGGGAGCTATCAAGTATAATCCTGGTGGAAACACTACCATTTGCCCTTCCATTGGATTTTTTAAACCTTTTCCTTTCTGTATTGGTTCCAAAGCAGAAGATCAATAAGGGCTAAGTAATAGGGTCACAGAGCCATGAAGTTTCTGAGGCTAGATTTGAACCTGGGATGTTCTCTCTCTAGGACTGGCTCTCTATTCACTGAGCCACCTAGCTGCCCCTCTCCCACTGAGTCTTAGACACTCTGGATCTTACTAACTTGCCAGTATCTAGGTCCTCCAGATCTCCAAATCCTAGCCAATACACCCTTGTGATGTCTATTACTCCCAACGCTATCCCTGAGAATTTATGGACCTTGTAGTTGAACACCCCCCTATGCACTGTCTACCCAACTAGATTGTTAAGAACACAAACCATTTATCTGTTCTCTTCTCATCCTCAAAGCTCAGCACCACACTTGACAAAAGGGAAATACCTGACACATAGAAATAAATACCTTTTCTTTCCTCCATTCACCATAGGAAGAGTCATCTCTCTCTTTCCTCTGAAGAGAGTATATGAGGATTGATAAATAGTTTCATAAGACCCCTAGGTCTCAAGGACTACTCCAGTGGGAGAGAGCAAGCCCTCATGGAGATCCACCAAATTATAAAGGATTTGAGGAAAGTCCTAGTGACAAGGCAGGCCAGGAAAATAGAGAGAGGTGCATCGCTAGCAAGTTGGGAATTGATTATATATTCTGGGACCACAGCAACCCATGACACCAATAAAAATGCAGAATCCCCTTTACTTCTATGTAGCACTTGCCATTTCCATAGTGATGGGGAAAGAATGGTGGAAAGAGCCAGGGAAACAATGATGAGTCACATTCTTACTGAATTTCTAAATACAATTTCTGGATCTCTCTCTAAAGGGAGTTCTTTCTCTAGCAACTAAGAAATTGCTATCAATGAACAATAATGTATGAAGTGCCTACTCTATGGCACTTGCTGTGCTAGGTACTGGTAATACAAGAACAATCAATGGAAAAGTCCTTTCTCTCAGGGAGACTACATTCTAGTGAGAGGAACAACAAGACCGAATATACTCATATGCAGAACAGATAAGAAAGAGAATAAATATGAAAAAATTAAATACAAATTGTTTTCAATGAACCCAAGATGTGTGCTGCAAAAGCCCATTTTTAACTCCAGAATCATCTTAATGGTGTTATATAAATGCAAGAAACGTGACCATCATGATTATTTTGGACTGCAAAAGTGTTGCCTTGTATCTATAAAATATCAAAAGAGTCAGGGGTATACCTCCAGCACACTCTGTTGGTCCTCTATGGAGGATTTATGGAAGGAACACTCAAATGTTCAAAGGGCTCTGTGATCTAATCCATTGAGAACCTGGGAAATTTGGTTATTTGAAGGAGCTTCAATATGTAAATTGCAGTCCCTTGATATTAGGGGAAGAAGTGGAGAGGAGAAAAAGACTGTGAGCTTGGCACTGAACTCATTGAGGGACAAAGAAAAATATCCTGAGGATCCATGCAAATTTTTTTTTATCCAGGATTTTATTTGGGTGATAAGTTTGGAGAGTTTTGGAGAGCTCAAAGAGAGATGATAAGCTTTTGTTTTTATTTTTGTATTGGTTCCAAGACAGAAGAGTGGTAAGGCTAGGCAATTGTGGTTAAGTGACTTCTCCAGGGTCACACAGCTAGTGTACTGTGTAAGACTAGATTTGAGCCAGGAATCCCTATCTCTAGACGTGGCTCAAGAGGTAAGTTGATGAGTAATCATGGTAAATGGAAATTTTATAAGTGGCAGAGGGAAATCAAAGAATATTCTTACTTCCAAACCATGAACAGGGAGGCTGGGGAACTGAGAAAAAAAGTGTAACCACTGCTACAAAGAGTAGACAGGGAAGCTGTACCAATGTGGGGGGGGCAACTCCACATAAGAGACAGAAGATGGAAGAAGTGAAAATTTTTTTAAATTTAAAATGAAAAAAAGTTTATTAATTATGGAGTAGGCATTCCAAAGGGAATAGTGGAAAGGCAAACATTTCCGGAATCAAATATGGGTAGGGTAGAATTAAGGTAAATGGGAGCAGGGAATTGAAAATAAGGAATGAGTTTTGGGCAACCTCAGTCAGGAGTTCGGAATCACTGGCATGGGAAGAATAGAGGAGGTGAAAGTATGTTTGTTATTCACTGAGTAATAAATACAGGCAGAGTATTCATAGATGTGGAGATGTCAAATGAATAGATCCTTTTTATAGATGGTGGCATGAAAATATTAAAAATGGCATTTAGGAGTGCCATAGCCAGCAGTTCCAAAAAGTCAGCATAGACATCTCTGATGAAGTACAAAGATATTGTCATGGCACTGGCCAGCCCCAAAAGACTTAACTGGTATGGATAGAATCCAAATCAAGCACCAAAAGCCATGTTCCATTTGTCACTGCTGCTAATTCTTAAAAGAATGGAAGTCCCTCCCAGCCTTAAATTCAACTGAACTTACATGTGGGCCCCTGAAGGGAAAGAGGGAAGCATTGGGTCATTCTATTGCTGAGTTCTCTTTCTTTGACAGAAGACAAACCTCTTCTTCCTTCTACCCCACATTTCCTAGTGACAAAGAAGAAAGATGCTTTTCTAATTATCAGAATAATCCTATGCAGTGTAAAAACTGCTGAATTTAAAGCAGCAAGGTGGTTCAGGGGATAGAGTGCCAAGCCTGGAGATGAGAAGAACTGGGTTCAAATGTGGCCCTAGGCACTTCCTAGTTGGTTGACCCTGAGCAAGTCAATTAACCCCATTTGCCTAGATCTTGTTGCTCTTCTGCCTTAGAAGTGATAATCACTATCAATTCTAAGAGAAAATATGAGTGTTTATTTAAAGAGTACCAGCCTTAGAGGTCAGGGGAGACCTGATCAAATCCTGATCAAATCAACAGTGACCATGAGCCTCGGTTTTTGCATTTGTACCGTACATGGGGATAATAAAAACTGTTATACTGATCTCACAGGAGTGTTTGAGGATCAAGTTTCATAGATGTGTAAAGGACCTCAGAAGTCACGGAGTCCAACTCCCTAATTTTACAAGTAGAGAAATTGAGACTGAGGGAGGTCAAAGATTGGTAAATTGAAGCATCGAGTCCAGGTCTTTTGACTACAGAGCCAATACTCTTCATCATGGAATGCACATGAAGTGATCCAGAAATCTTAATGCTTTCTATTTAGCAGTATTATTGACTTCATTTAACTGAATGTTTCTACCCAGCAGTTCACGTCTCTTCTTCATTTAGAGTTTTAAGTTCACCTATTGGGTGTGATGTCCAGGGAAGGCAATTACATGGGATAATCATACTCTCAGTAATCGAGGACCTTATCCACCCCTTATTTGCTAAATATGGGTAGAAAGTCATAAAACTCTGAAGCTATCCATCTCTGGCTATGACTAGCACCTCGGAGGATGTTCCTGGGGTTTCTATGAATCTAGCTGACAGAGTCTGAATAGGCATCACCCCATGTACCATTCAGTAGGGCGATGAACCATGGGCCATTGGAGGCTTACCTGACATCCTCTTTAATGATATACTACCCTGAACCTCACAAAGTTAAACATGGGGCTCCAGCGCTCCAGGCAATGTAAAAAGCTAACTCAAATGCCCACTAAATCTATTTGATGTCTCTAATGCTCATCACAGTTACAGAGCCTCCAACCCTACTCTCTTGGGTGATATCTTGATTCTCGTTTCCAGTACCCCAGCCCAGTTGGGTTCTCCATCCTGTGTTCATTACTGACACTCAGGTCTGCCACCCTTCCCCAGCTAAACTCCCCTAAGCAGAGAACTGGCATAGTAGATGATAGCATGGACAGATGGATGGTAAAGGCTATAAAGTGCTATTCTTGAAAACTTTAGACACCAGCTAGGGGACTCGGGACAAGCAATCACTTCATTTCAGCTTCAGATTCCTCCTCTGTGAAATGGGGATGATGATAGCACCTACCTCCCAGGGTTGCTGGGAAGATAAAATGAAATACTATTTGTAAAGCTCTTTGCAAATCCTAAAGAGTTGTATGATTGGATGTTATTGCTACTGTTATTAACAACCCCGCTTTTTATTATATATGAACTCTCCTGGGCCACACATTCCACACGCATGGAATAAAGTGGCTAGACTGGATGACCTCCCAGGCCCCTTCTCCCTCTAGATGCACGATCTGGGACAGATAAAAAAGCAAAGGGCCAAGAAAATCCTCAAACTTGGAAAACCAAAAATTAACTGGTTTTTGTGTCTAGATTAGGTTCAGATGGGTACTGAGGGTATTGAGCCGCACAAAAAGGATTGCATGATTTGGAGGGTGTAAATACAACGTGTGGCACAGCCTTGAAATTTTAAATATTTGTAGCATCTGACTCGGCTCTTGCTAGAGTCACTAGGCAGGTTTCCTGATGGCAGCACTTGTTGGAAACCTGTTTCTTACAATTGGATTTTGTTTTCACATATCAACACATTTGAAAGGGATAAACAATCTATTTCCTCTCCAAATAAGTGACCTTCTTAGAACATTCTTTTAAGTAGTGCGAAAGTTTAGTTTTTTATGTAAATAATTAAAATTTAAGAATGAAAAATCCTATTACCTCCAGTTATGGAAAGTCATCATAGGATCTATAAATCCCTAGGAGAAAAGATCAGTAATTCCCAAAGTAGGCGCCACTTCCCCCTGGTGGGTGCTACAGCAATCCAGGGGAGTGGTGATGGCCACAGGTGCATTTGGGGGCAGTGAATAACTAGGAGGTGGTGATAGTATGTGACAGGGGGTGCTAAGTAATATTTTTTTCTGGAAAGGGGGTGATAGGCCAAAAAAGTTTGGGAACCACTGCACTAGATGATAAGTTCAGGAAACATGTAGGAAGTGTGGCATTGAGGCATAATGTAGTAGTGGGGGGGCTNGGGGCTTTAATTTATCTCCAATGTAATAGTAATAATGGCTACAGTAAAAAGACTTATACAAAAATATTTATAGCCACACTCTTTGTGGTGGCAAAAAACTGGAAGACGAGGGGATGCCCTTCGATTGGGGAATGACTGAACAAACTGTGGTATCTGCTGGTGATGGAATACTATTGTGATCAAAGGAATAATGAACTGAAAGAATTCCATGTGAACTGGAAAGACTTCTAGGAACTGATGCAGAGTGAAAGGAGCAGAACCAGGAGAACATTGTACACAGAGATGGATACACTGTGGTAAAATCGAATGCAATGGACTTCTGTACTGGCGTCAATGCAATGACCCAGGACAACTATGAGGGACTTATGAGAAAGAACACCATCCACATTCAGAGGAAGAACTGTGGGAGTAGAAACATAGAAGAAAAACAACTGCCTGATCGCATGGGTGGATGGGGATATAATTAGGATATTGACTCAAAATGAGCACCCTAGTTCAAATATCAATAATATAGAAATAGGTCTTCATCAATGACACATATAAAACCCAGTGGAATTGTGCATCGGTTATGGAAGGTGGTGGGAGGAGGGGAAAGTTAGAACACGAATCCTATAACTATGGGAAAATGTTCTAAGTCAATTAATTAAATAAAAAATTTGAAATTAAAAAAATGACTACAGTAGATAATAAGATCATATAATAAATTTGCTAAGCTGCTATTCAGAAATCTTTGGAAATCTAATTAATCTGTAATATTTCTTTGTGCAGAAAATCTAAATTGGACATTTTTCAAGGAATACTTCCAAATATTCTACTGAAATTTCTAAAAAAATCATTAAAAATACTTAAAATTTATAAAATATATATGTAATATAAAAAACAAAGTAGGTATGCCTTCTTAATTCTATCTATTGGCTAATGGGATGAGCCATCATAATTGTTAGAGATATCGTATATTTCCTCAACATAAGATGTTGACTTGTGGTTTTTTCTTACCTATTATTCTTGGGAAAAAAGGAAGTTTTGAACAGAATGCTCATAACAGGATACAGTGTGAATCCAAAGTCTGTGCTCTTTTCTGTCAAATGTTGCTGCTCTTTCATGTTTTCTACTTATTTTGTGCTTTTAAAGAGCTACACAACCAATGAATCTTTGAGGGACTGTAGGCGAGGCCCCCAGATTCCATTAACACCCTTAAGTAGGTTTTACTGGAAAGCTGGTTCAGTTTGCTGGGGTTTTTAGTGTTCTTACTTTTGTCTGAGTTCATTCTCATTTGCTCCATGCTCTTTTGTTTTAAACAAGGACACTAATAATCTAGAGACTCTCCAGAGAATAGCAAACCCAGAGAGTGAAGGGCCATATGAGCATCAGCTGAAGGAATTAGAAGTGGTTGGCATGCAGAAAATAAGATTCAGAGAGAAGAAGATAACCGTCTTCGATTTTGTTGAGGAGTTGTCATGGAGTGGGGTGTGCAGCTCCAGAGAGGGCATTTCCAGGGCCAAGAGTCAGACGTTACAAAGAGCAAGTTAAAGCTTCAAGTAAGGGAAAACTTATCAGTAAGTTAATTTTTCTAATTTGGAATGAGCTGCCTCGGGAGGGAGTAGATTGCACTTTCTTACAGATCTTCAAGAAGTGGATAGATGAGCACTTGGGTATATATTATATGGCAGTGATGGGCAGACTTGTTAAAGAGGGGCCAAAGGAAAGGAAATGCTCCTCTGACAGTCTGTTTCTAAGGCAACTCTTTGGAAGTTTCATTGTATTGTATCCTACTCGTTGTGATCATCAGATTAGGAATAATGTCGCCTGGCAGGATAAAACATTTCAGGGGGCTGCATCTGGCCCGCTGGCAGTAGTTTGCCCATCACTGGTATATGGCATTCTAGTCTGGATGTGCATTGAGTAGATAGCTATTAAAATCCCTCTTAATAACATTTGTGAAGTTTTAATTGAGCACAGTGCCTAGTAAATAGTAGAGGCTTAATAAACTCTTGTTCTCTTCCCTCATTCTATCTTCTGAAGTTCTGTGTAATCTTAAGCATGAAATTTAACCCCACTAAGTAACAGTTTCATCCTCTGTAAAAATGAGCAGGTCAAAATGAACAACAAATAAGTGGTGGCAAAGTTTGATGAAAATGGCCATGATGAAAATGGTGGTGGTGGTGGCGATGGTGGTGTTCTGGCGATGACATATATAGGCAGATCTCGATTCCCCTGAGAACATTTTCTTCTGTAGAGACAATCTCACTCCTCTTGAAATGGTTCTCAGGAATAAGAGAAAGTTATTCCTGATTAGAAATTCATTGCCTTTTACTCTGTTCCTTCTGCTTTGGGTTCTAGTACATAACCTAAAGTTCACGAGTCTCTTTTACGGTAGAAGAAACACATCAACATTCTGTGACATATTTTATGAATCGTCCTCATTTTGTGAAAACTCTCCCTAAAATGTCTTTTTCTCTGAAATCCTCATCATTTGAGAAGGTAAATCTCTTCCATGAAGGACAGTGACTAACTCTATCATCAGGAAAAGACAGAATATAAATACTGATAGCTTAAGAAGAATTCACATGCTCATTGTTTAGGTTGTATAAGGAAGATTATCACACATAATATGGAGAATAATAAAAATCACTTCAAGCAA
This sequence comes from Gracilinanus agilis, assembly GCF_016433145.1. Classification (NCBI taxonomy): domain Eukaryota; kingdom Metazoa; phylum Chordata; class Mammalia; order Didelphimorphia; family Didelphidae; genus Gracilinanus; species Gracilinanus agilis. The sequence continues at coordinate 10,827 of NW_025352470.1, forward strand.
GAAATTTCTGGATTATGCTGATAATTGTTTCTACAGAGAAAAGACACCAGAGAATGAATGTTCTCCCAGATTTTTGCTTTTTTTTAAACTTTCTTTTAAAACAAGTAAATAGTGAAATGGAAGCTGAATGTAAATCTAAAGAATAACTCATCAAAGAATAAGAAGCTATCAGGATAAGACAGCCAGCAAAATAAACAGTAAGAACTTTGGGTTCTTTTAAGACAAAATGTTATCAGTCAAACAGCTTTTAGCAATGAAAAGAATACTAAGTAAAGGGGGCAGCTGGGTGGATCAGTGGATTGAGAGCCAGCCCTAGAGACAGGAGGTCCTGGGTTCAACTCTGGCTTCAGACACTTCTAGCTGTGTCTGTCAAGACAAGTCAAGTCATTTGATTCCCATTGCCTAGCCCTTACTGCTCTTCTGTCTTAGAACCAATACATGGTATTGATTCTAAGATGGAAGGTAAGGGTTAAAAAAAAGAATAGTAAGTAAAGAAATAAACTGCCATCTTTGGCACTAACCAGCTGTGACTTAGACAAATAATGTGACTTCTTTGATCTATATGTGTAGCAACATGACTGCTCACATTACTTGAACGAGCTGGGAGCTATCAAGTATAATCCTGGTGGAAACACTACCATTTGCCCTTCCATTGGATTTTTTAAACCTTTTCCTTTCTGTATTGGTTCCAAAGCAGAAGATCAATAAGGGCTAAGTAATAGGGTCACAGAGCCATGAAGTTTCTGAGGCTAGATTTGAACCTGGGATGTTCTCTCTCTAGGACTGGCTCTCTATTCACTGAGCCACCTAGCTGCCCCTCTCCCACTGAGTCTTAGACACTCTGGATCTTACTAACTTGCCAGTATCTAGGTCCTCCAGATCTCCAAATCCTAGCCAATACACCCTTGTGATGTCTATTACTCCCAACGCTATCCCTGAGAATTTATGGACCTTGTAGTTGAACACCCCCCTATGCACTGTCTACCCAACTAGATTGTTAAGAACACAAACCATTTATCTGTTCTCTTCTCATCCTCAAAGCTCAGCACCACACTTGACAAAAGGGAAATACCTGACACATAGAAATAAATACCTTTTCTTTCCTCCATTCACCATAGGAAGAGTCATCTCTCTCTTTCCTCTGAAGAGAGTATATGAGGATTGATAAATAGTTTCATAAGACCCCTAGGTCTCAAGGACTACTCCAGTGGGAGAGAGCAAGCCCTCATGGAGATCCACCAAATTATAAAGGATTTGAGGAAAGTCCTAGTGACAAGGCAGGCCAGGAAAATAGAGAGAGGTGCATCGCTAGCAAGTTGGGAATTGATTATATATTCTGGGACCACAGCAACCCATGACACCAATAAAAATGCAGAATCCCCTTTACTTCTATGTAGCACTTGCCATTTCCATAGTGATGGGGAAAGAATGGTGGAAAGAGCCAGGGAAACAATGATGAGTCACATTCTTACTGAATTTCTAAATACAATTTCTGGATCTCTCTCTAAAGGGAGTTCTTTCTCTAGCAACTAAGAAATTGCTATCAATGAACAATAATGTATGAAGTGCCTACTCTATGGCACTTGCTGTGCTAGGTACTGGTAATACAAGAACAATCAATGGAAAAGTCCTTTCTCTCAGGGAGACTACATTCTAGTGAGAGGAACAACAAGACCGAATATACTCATATGCAGAACAGATAAGAAAGAGAATAAATATGAAAAAATTAAATACAAATTGTTTTCAATGAACCCAAGATGTGTGCTGCAAAAGCCCATTTTTAACTCCAGAATCATCTTAATGGTGTTATATAAATGCAAGAAACGTGACCATCATGATTATTTTGGACTGCAAAAGTGTTGCCTTGTATCTATAAAATATCAAAAGAGTCAGGGGTATACCTCCAGCACACTCTGTTGGTCCTCTATGGAGGATTTATGGAAGGAACACTCAAATGTTCAAAGGGCTCTGTGATCTAATCCATTGAGAACCTGGGAAATTTGGTTATTTGAAGGAGCTTCAATATGTAAATTGCAGTCCCTTGATATTAGGGGAAGAAGTGGAGAGGAGAAAAAGACTGTGAGCTTGGCACTGAACTCATTGAGGGACAAAGAAAAATATCCTGAGGATCCATGCAAATTTTTTTTTATCCAGGATTTTATTTGGGTGATAAGTTTGGAGAGTTTTGGAGAGCTCAAAGAGAGATGATAAGCTTTTGTTTTTATTTTTGTATTGGTTCCAAGACAGAAGAGTGGTAAGGCTAGGCAATTGTGGTTAAGTGACTTCTCCAGGGTCACACAGCTAGTGTACTGTGTAAGACTAGATTTGAGCCAGGAATCCCTATCTCTAGACGTGGCTCAAGAGGTAAGTTGATGAGTAATCATGGTAAATGGAAATTTTATAAGTGGCAGAGGGAAATCAAAGAATATTCTTACTTCCAAACCATGAACAGGGAGGCTGGGGAACTGAGAAAAAAAGTGTAACCACTGCTACAAAGAGTAGACAGGGAAGCTGTACCAATGTGGGGGGGGCAACTCCACATAAGAGACAGAAGATGGAAGAAGTGAAAATTTTTTTAAATTTAAAATGAAAAAAAGTTTATTAATTATGGAGTAGGCATTCCAAAGGGAATAGTGGAAAGGCAAACATTTCCGGAATCAAATATGGGTAGGGTAGAATTAAGGTAAATGGGAGCAGGGAATTGAAAATAAGGAATGAGTTTTGGGCAACCTCAGTCAGGAGTTCGGAATCACTGGCATGGGAAGAATAGAGGAGGTGAAAGTATGTTTGTTATTCACTGAGTAATAAATACAGGCAGAGTATTCATAGATGTGGAGATGTCAAATGAATAGATCCTTTTTATAGATGGTGGCATGAAAATATTAAAAATGGCATTTAGGAGTGCCATAGCCAGCAGTTCCAAAAAGTCAGCATAGACATCTCTGATGAAGTACAAAGATATTGTCATGGCACTGGCCAGCCCCAAAAGACTTAACTGGTATGGATAGAATCCAAATCAAGCACCAAAAGCCATGTTCCATTTGTCACTGCTGCTAATTCTTAAAAGAATGGAAGTCCCTCCCAGCCTTAAATTCAACTGAACTTACATGTGGGCCCCTGAAGGGAAAGAGGGAAGCATTGGGTCATTCTATTGCTGAGTTCTCTTTCTTTGACAGAAGACAAACCTCTTCTTCCTTCTACCCCACATTTCCTAGTGACAAAGAAGAAAGATGCTTTTCTAATTATCAGAATAATCCTATGCAGTGTAAAAACTGCTGAATTTAAAGCAGCAAGGTGGTTCAGGGGATAGAGTGCCAAGCCTGGAGATGAGAAGAACTGGGTTCAAATGTGGCCCTAGGCACTTCCTAGTTGGTTGACCCTGAGCAAGTCAATTAACCCCATTTGCCTAGATCTTGTTGCTCTTCTGCCTTAGAAGTGATAATCACTATCAATTCTAAGAGAAAATATGAGTGTTTATTTAAAGAGTACCAGCCTTAGAGGTCAGGGGAGACCTGATCAAATCCTGATCAAATCAACAGTGACCATGAGCCTCGGTTTTTGCATTTGTACCGTACATGGGGATAATAAAAACTGTTATACTGATCTCACAGGAGTGTTTGAGGATCAAGTTTCATAGATGTGTAAAGGACCTCAGAAGTCACGGAGTCCAACTCCCTAATTTTACAAGTAGAGAAATTGAGACTGAGGGAGGTCAAAGATTGGTAAATTGAAGCATCGAGTCCAGGTCTTTTGACTACAGAGCCAATACTCTTCATCATGGAATGCACATGAAGTGATCCAGAAATCTTAATGCTTTCTATTTAGCAGTATTATTGACTTCATTTAACTGAATGTTTCTACCCAGCAGTTCACGTCTCTTCTTCATTTAGAGTTTTAAGTTCACCTATTGGGTGTGATGTCCAGGGAAGGCAATTACATGGGATAATCATACTCTCAGTAATCGAGGACCTTATCCACCCCTTATTTGCTAAATATGGGTAGAAAGTCATAAAACTCTGAAGCTATCCATCTCTGGCTATGACTAGCACCTCGGAGGATGTTCCTGGGGTTTCTATGAATCTAGCTGACAGAGTCTGAATAGGCATCACCCCATGTACCATTCAGTAGGGCGATGAACCATGGGCCATTGGAGGCTTACCTGACATCCTCTTTAATGATATACTACCCTGAACCTCACAAAGTTAAACATGGGGCTCCAGCGCTCCAGGCAATGTAAAAAGCTAACTCAAATGCCCACTAAATCTATTTGATGTCTCTAATGCTCATCACAGTTACAGAGCCTCCAACCCTACTCTCTTGGGTGATATCTTGATTCTCGTTTCCAGTACCCCAGCCCAGTTGGGTTCTCCATCCTGTGTTCATTACTGACACTCAGGTCTGCCACCCTTCCCCAGCTAAACTCCCCTAAGCAGAGAACTGGCATAGTAGATGATAGCATGGACAGATGGATGGTAAAGGCTATAAAGTGCTATTCTTGAAAACTTTAGACACCAGCTAGGGGACTCGGGACAAGCAATCACTTCATTTCAGCTTCAGATTCCTCCTCTGTGAAATGGGGATGATGATAGCACCTACCTCCCAGGGTTGCTGGGAAGATAAAATGAAATACTATTTGTAAAGCTCTTTGCAAATCCTAAAGAGTTGTATGATTGGATGTTATTGCTACTGTTATTAACAACCCCGCTTTTTATTATATATGAACTCTCCTGGGCCACACATTCCACACGCATGGAATAAAGTGGCTAGACTGGATGACCTCCCAGGCCCCTTCTCCCTCTAGATGCACGATCTGGGACAGATAAAAAAGCAAAGGGCCAAGAAAATCCTCAAACTTGGAAAACCAAAAATTAACTGGTTTTTGTGTCTAGATTAGGTTCAGATGGGTACTGAGGGTATTGAGCCGCACAAAAAGGATTGCATGATTTGGAGGGTGTAAATACAACGTGTGGCACAGCCTTGAAATTTTAAATATTTGTAGCATCTGACTCGGCTCTTGCTAGAGTCACTAGGCAGGTTTCCTGATGGCAGCACTTGTTGGAAACCTGTTTCTTACAATTGGATTTTGTTTTCACATATCAACACATTTGAAAGGGATAAACAATCTATTTCCTCTCCAAATAAGTGACCTTCTTAGAACATTCTTTTAAGTAGTGCGAAAGTTTAGTTTTTTATGTAAATAATTAAAATTTAAGAATGAAAAATCCTATTACCTCCAGTTATGGAAAGTCATCATAGGATCTATAAATCCCTAGGAGAAAAGATCAGTAATTCCCAAAGTAGGCGCCACTTCCCCCTGGTGGGTGCTACAGCAATCCAGGGGAGTGGTGATGGCCACAGGTGCATTTGGGGGCAGTGAATAACTAGGAGGTGGTGATAGTATGTGACAGGGGGTGCTAAGTAATATTTTTTTCTGGAAAGGGGGTGATAGGCCAAAAAAGTTTGGGAACCACTGCACTAGATGATAAGTTCAGGAAACATGTAGGAAGTGTGGCATTGAGGCATAATGTAGTAG